>NC_052132.2:24679341-24757242 GCF_016086655.4 Lepeophtheirus salmonis
ACTATTTATGTTTTGTTTTACTTTTACATCAAGTTTAGAGAATTGACATTCTAATATGAATTTATTTTGAATACAACTCCTACGATCTGGCTTTAGTTTTACAAAAATAAAAAAAAGTTCGTTTATGACAGCTGTTATTTTTTACATATTTTTTTATTGCATTATAACATAACTAAAACTAAAGAATAAATCTTATTTTACAACTTAAAAAAAACTTGGCGTAAAAAAGTTAAATTTTTCAGTTTAACCTTTGATTTTCTTATAAAAAATTAAATAAATGTAAAGTTCCATGCAAATGTTTTAAAATTAAATTTAATTAAGTCGATTATTTGAGATATATTAATAAATAATTAATATCTTAGAGGTAATCAGATTTAAAATTTAATAATGTTACATATCCAAAGATGAACAAAAATTTTACACAATGTTTCTAATGCTCCTAAACACTTTATACTAAATTTTGAGGGACATTGAATCATATCTTTCCAAAATATTGGCACGTAGATATATCTATGCATCGGCCTATGCATAGACATGAAAAAATTACACAACTAAAGGGAAAAATTTATTTTCTTTACAAATGTTTGAACTTTCTGTAGTTTATTACAAACTGCACTTTCATATACAGGTACAGATATATGTTACATTAATTAAATACACCAAATATTAAAATGAAATTAAATAAGTCTTTTTTATTTGTATTGAATCTAATATATTTAAAGTATTTTTGATGCTGCCCAACTTCACATTTATCCCAAAGGAAGGGAGTTTTCCCATTGCATGCTTTGCAAACTTTTGCCGTCTGTGGGAGACTTATCGAGTAATCTTTTCTGTAAAACCTTGAAATGCTAGTTTTTTTTATGGTAGATGCTTTTCTTGCAAATTTGGTGTTCCTTCACTTTTGCAATTATATATAGCTAATGTTTGTATAATTCATTTAATTAATTATTTCATTTATTGTGTCATTTTTATTCTATTCATTTTCATTAATTGATAAGTGTTATTGACTGTCTATGGCACCATATAGGAAAATTTTGGTAACCACCTTTTTTTTATGACGCATTCTTACTCGATATGTTCCCACATCCCGATCCATCATATCAACATAACCATATGCTGGTTATAGCTTTTGATAGAATTAGGCTTAGGGATATCTAAGTATTCTCTTTATTTATGTCCTATCTTCGACATTTCGTTGTAGATAAATCTCCGAAATTTTTATCAATATGGAAATCTTTGTTATCTCTCCTACGAAAAAGCAAAATGTTGTCTGATGAACAAAAATCATATGCACCTCTTCCTTTCTTTTTTATGTGGCATTTTCTTGCTATAGGACATTTTTCTTTACGGTTGTGTCTACATGTGCCTGATGCTGAATATCTTTTAGAAAACAGTAATTCCATTAAATAAACCATTTAGTAAAGTAGGTGTCAAAAATAATTTTATATCTTTTATTCGATGGAAGTTTTGCAATTTTAAAACAACTTTTCCTCACAATCGAATTTTGGAGACCTTCTTCTTTACACTTTGGGGTTCCTTGCCCAGATATAAATCAAAAGAATGAAGATACCCACCGCTTGAACACATTCCCCACATTTTGAAACCAAATCCAATGCAAAAAAATTCCGAAATATGGGATCATACTTTCGTCAATTGAGGCATATTTGGGTATTTTTTTAGATTTTAAATATTTTTTTTCCAAATTTGCTTAGCAGTGTTAAGCTTACCAGTTAAAAACAAATAAAATTATAATATTTATATACTTTTTAACACACAAATTGTTATTTTTTTAATGTACAAACGGCTAGAGCCTAGATATATCTATAATAAATGTACTGGAACTCCAAAAGTACTCATTACGCCTCCAAATGATGGAATCAGAGGAGGATTCTGATGAAGAAGATAACATTAGATTAGAAACCCTTCTGCTGCATTTGCTTCAGTCGAATTCGTTATTGAAGAGGACACAAATAAAACCAATACACACTAGTCTAAAAATGCAAATAGTCTACATTGGAGCTGAAAAATATTTGAATACATAAATTTGACTTAATTTGATAACATGCCATCAAGTGTTGTCCATCAAAGAAGTCCATTTGAAATTTTTGAAAGGTTTCACAATAAATTCAAACAAAATAAGATGTTTCTTTGGAATATTCTAAGTGTCAGGTTATTCTTCTGAGCCACGTCGCCTCCTCTTTGGCAATATATTACCAAAGAGGAGAACCGAGAAATATGTGCATCCTAAAGGAAAAGAATGAAAATTCCCATTTCTAATGCAATTCATCAATACAACTTGAAAATGGGAAGAGTAGATAGAATGCATGAAAGTATATCAATATATAGACCTTCATTCGTGGCATAAATTGGTATTTTCCAATAATTATTGGAAATTTGAAAGAGAAGGAGAATACAATGGCGACTTATTGTCATTTACACGTCATGTTGCTAACGAACTACGGACAAAGAAAGGCAAAAAAACAGAATAAAAATTATTTAGTTTCTTTAATTTTATCTTGAAAACTTTTTAGGGTTACGTTAATTGTGTGGACTCTTTCTGATTCAGATGTTGTAAAAAAAGATTGTAAGTATTCTATTATAATTAATTTTATTCGATAAAATTAAAAAAAAATCAAATTGTTTATCAATACAAATAAATTTATTTTTAATATTTTGTAAATAATTTTTATCAAAATGAGTCATGATGTTATTTTTCATTAATCTGTATAACGTAATATTATATAAAATGCACAATCAATGATGAGATAAAATAGTAAATATTTATCATTGTATCTTATAACTTCTGGATAATTAAATGAATTGAATAATTTATGTTAATTTATATTTTTAGTACATAACTCATGGCTTATGAAGAATAATTTATCTTTTAGAAAATAAGAAAAAACTGCCTTAAAATTGGATTATTGTTTGCTAACTTGTTTCCAACGTAATTCAAAACTTTTGCAAAATATTTTAATTTTTATTAAAGATTTACTTCTATTATTTAAAATATATGTTGATAATTTATATAAAATATTATTATTACTAATATAAAATATCTATATTTTAAATTATAGTTACTTATAAATGTGTATTGGAATAAAGAAAAATATTTTCTTCTATCATTCCAATTTCTGTAAAAATGAATCAAACATATTAAAAATAGATATTATTCCATTTCAAACGAATTTTTATGTTTTTTACAAAAAAAAAAAAAATCATTTTTCTAGCCATGAACGAGAATACTCGTTAAAATATTTTCCTTGAGGAAGAATATATCCATGCATCGAAACAAAATTAAAAACGAAAAAATTTCTTATTTGCCATATAACGTATTTAGAAACTTCGACAATGAACATGTCTAACGAGTAGGATAAGGCGCATTACCCAATTTCTGTTCATTCGTTAAAGTTATGATTTTTTTTAGTACTTCGTTCATTTTTAAACTGTGGAAAAAAATATGAAAGAAGAATTTGTTCATAGAGTAGGATTTTGACTTTAACTTCCTAGATCTGTTGGATTAATTATGGTTCTAAAAATAAATATTTACTTATATCTAATTGATGAAACTTGATCTGACCAAAAACATAAATATAGAAATATCATAATAGAACTCTTGTTATATTTGTTTCATAAAAGATATCATTTAAATCTGTACTTTTTGTCAGATGTATTAAGTGTGTCACTGAACTAAGTGGTCATATGCAGTTTTCAAACTTAGAAATTGTTACAAGGTTGTTCACAAGATCTTCAATCCAGAATCATATTTAGCTGCATTAATTGATGGCCATTTTTCTTGAAATCTTTTGAACATTTGAACATCAGGAGAAGATGTAGGTCCAAAACATGACGGTAATGCTTTGATTATGATTAATTCCATGATATGGTGTCAACGGTGTACGGTAACTTCGTATAAAACATATTCGTATTCGGACAATTCGTATAAAATCAATTTCGTATCAAGCCATTTCCTATAAATTTATGAGGAAACGGGGGATATACTTTATTAATTGTCATTTTGTACCCCGAATATCGGAGGTGTTTTTCGGGTACAGCCGATACTTAAGTAACGTCTAAAATCCCCTCACAACCCTCTAATTGTAACCCAAATGTTGGGGGTATATTCGGGTACCACCGGGTCCCAAAATGGGATGCAACTTACCCCCAAAACTAAAAAAAAACAATTAAGAATCCCTCACAACCCCCTAATGTTGGGTGTTGTTTTCGGGTACTGCCAGGTCCCAGAACGGGATGCATCTTACCGCCAATATTTGAAAAAAAAATTAAGAACCCTCACAACCTCCCTATTGTACCCCGAATGTTTAGTGGGGTTTTCGGGTACCACCGGCTCCCAAAACAGGATGCAACACACCATTGATACTTGAAGAAACTACTAAGAGCCCCCACCCTCCCCGATTGTACCCTTAATATTAGGGGGGGATTCGGATACTGCTGGGTCCCAAAACGGGATGCAAACAACCACCGATACTTGAAGAAACTAATAAGAGCTCCTCACTAACCCCCAATTGTGCCCCGAATGTTTGGTGGTGTTTTCGAGTTCTTATTGGGTTAAAACTATAATCTGCTATATGTTCCTCCTTTATGTTTGGGGTACAATTAGGAGGTTGTGAGGAGCTCTTATTAGTTTTCTTCAAGTATTAGCGGTGGGTTACGTCCCGTTTTGGGACCCGGTGGTACCTAAAAATACCCCAAACATTCGATGTACAATTGGAGGGGTTGTAACTTTTAGGAGTTTTTTCAAGTATCAATGGTGGGTTGCATCCCATTTTGTATCCAGCGGTACCGGATAACACCCCCAACATTTGAGTGCAATTGAGGGGTTGTAAGGGCTCTTAGTAATTACTTAAGTATCAACGGTATTCGGGTACATTCGGGGTTTAAAATGACAATTCATAAAGTCTATGCACCGTTTCCTCATAAATTTATACAAAATGGTTTTATACGGAATTGTTTTTATACGAAATGTTCTTATACGAAAATGGTTTATACGAAGTTACCTATTACCCGTGTCAATATGCGAGACTTATAAGGTTTGTTTCTAGTTTTTTTCAAAAAAGAACATAAACTCTTCCAGTCCTACCAGTATTTTAATTTTTATGTATCAAAGCACATGCTTTGAATTTGATCACGTATTTTCCGCCATGAAATAGTTTAACTAAATAGCAGTGCTCAGAAATTTTATCTCAGTTTCAAATAAAATAAGGAGTATTTTTTAATAATTACTTATTGATTAAAATTTTGCTTTTTAAGACTTTGTGGATCTAATAAAGGTAAGAAAAAGGTCAATATCGTTGCAAAGAGTATTTCGTAGTACTAAATTACGAAATATTAAATGGATTTAGTCTTTCAAGTATTATCATTCGAAAAAGTTGGACAAAAGTAAAATTTGTTCTAACTTAAGCTGATTATTATATATCGACCATTGCTAATGATTTTGGGAACATAAATTGTAATAATAGATTTTTTTTGTTTTACGAGCAAACAGATAGACTTATAGCAGAGAATGCAAGTTATATGAATCTTTTCTTTTTTTAACACAATTAAACAATTAAAACTAAAACAAACGTTAGTAGAACAACTATACAATTTTTTCAATTGCAAGTTTATTTTGGTAAATTTATTGTTACCGCATCAATCGTGTCTGTAATATGATCCTAAATACCTAAAAAATCATCATTCAACAAAAACTAATTTCAGATACCTTATGGGTTTGAAAAAATTAAATCGTGCGTCATTAATGATATGGGTGTGCTTCATGAGAAGCTTTAATTTGTATTTTGTATTGCTATTTGTGAATAAGTAAAAAAGTTCGAAATCTCGTTGAGAGTAAAAACCACGCACATTTCTTTTCCAAGGGACGAAAAAAGTAAGAATGATCAATTATAGGGTAACTTTGAGATACAACATATCTATATATATACTAGGGAGATCCCTACACTCACCGAAATTTGATGTGTTTTCAAATGATTTACTCTTAAGCTTGAAGTTTGAAAGCTTTAGTTGCAGAACACCACTGGTCTACACGCCCAGTCTGTTTCTTAAAATTTCATTCACAAGAAGTATATAACTTATGACCTATTAAAAATGGATATGCATAAGATATTAGAATATTATATTTATAAAATATAACCATATTACTACAATTTTTGAATGTTTTGGTTTTTAATTTATTCTTTATATACAAATTTAAACTTTATAACGTAAAAAGTTTGCTATTTTTATTTGATATTTTTTTTTCAACACACTTGATGTAGATAGGGCTCAAAATTTAGCTTTTTGTGTGTGTACTCTAGAAAAGCTTAAAAATGATTGTCTTGATAACAGAAGACTAATTAAATATTTTTGTAAAGTTGGTTATTTTTTGTCTACCAGAGGTTTTTTATTTCGAGGGAGAATGAATCAAAACCCTCTAAATAATAAATTTTTGGAATCATTACTTTCATGTAAAGATCCTAATACCTTAAATTTCGCATATAAGTTCATAAAACGTATTTTATTAAAAGTAGGCTAAACAATTAACAATCTATTAATTGACCCGAGAAGAATTATCCTCGACCAATTTATGAGATTCTTACATTATAAGTAGGGCAGAAAACATTATGAAGTAACGAGGGATGTCAATAAAAGAGTTAATCATCACGTTTGAAATAAATATCCAGTCTTTTTTTAATGAAAATGCCGGGTGATATAAGGACAAAAGTAATCCTTTTGCATATCTTTTATAGTATGAAGTGGACGAACGGAAAGTACGGGGTTTTAACTTTCGCCTAACATTTTAAATGACGAAAACATGTATACTTAAGTACAAAATCAATACATTTTAATTATTTAAAAACTGCCATAGTAAATACTGAATAGATTTTATTTGAATATTGTTGCCATTAGCATCAATAACTCTTTTCACCTAGTTTCCTAAGTGACTACAAGCGGACTTTTTTAACTGCAGCACTCCTTCATGATGGTGTAGGTGAGATATGTATTGTTGACATATTGGTCCTTGCTTCTAAGAAGTTCTATTAAAATTAGTCCGTAGGGTTATAATTTAGAGAGCTGAAGGTAAAGTGTATTTTGAGATGAAGCCTCAAACAGTGTTCTTCAAGCCATTGCATACACTTTTCAGAACAAAGTCCTACTGCAACACTTAGTGACGGTTACTAGCAATTTGCTTGATCCAGAACAGTACCACATCTCGATAACATTCAGATAGCTAACCTTGAGCCCCATATTAAAAAAAGTGGTCGGAAACATGTCTTGGCAAAACATGGGGCCTAATTGCAATCCACCCATTCTTCTCCCAATTTTTTTTTTTTTTTGGATTTTGTAAAGAAAATTTTTATTTTTACGAGAATATATATTCATATTGGTTCTCGCTCTGAGCTTCACTGGTGAGTATATAAGGGCCTTCTTTTTTATATTAAATGCAGCATCAACGCTCCAGAATCTATATATTTATTGTAGAATAATACAAACTCATTAACAAAGATTTGATTTAGCAGTGCAATCCCAATATTTGGCCTTCCGTCGCGAATTCCAGTTATTTCAATTCATAAAAAGATATAACTTGAAAAACGACTACAAATATTCAACTAACGCAGTGTACGTAGTTATGATCCCTTCATAATCCGACTAATACTAGGATTCTTTTTTTTAATTGTGAGGACTATGGTGTGCTACAATATAATATAGTAGCTATTATTTTATATAAGACACGCAACCCCATCAAAAAAATGGATTATTCATAATGTGATTGCCAAAATTAGCATAACAAAATGAATTTTTCGTAGAAATTTTTATCAAAATAATAAATAAATATTTTTACTTTTAGAATAGCATATTATGTCTTGTTTCAACTTCAAACTAAGATAGTTAATAACAAACATTACATAATCTTTACTAAAAAAGTAAGGAAAAACGGGGACTAAGTAAACGCTCCTTTTAGCTAGGAACGGTTGCCTTAGTTATAAGTATCATGTTTGACTTAGAAGTCGAGAAAAAATATACCAAATAATATTTTTGAGTAATAAATAACTAGACTTTTTATGATATTGAAGTATGAAATTTCATTGTATATTGTAGATTAAAATATAATTATATATTGACAGTAGGGCTCTTTGGTTGTGTTTTGCATTTGGATGTTTGTTCCAAGAAATTGGGTGAACTTTTTATATCTTTAATGTAGCCATGTTATCATTAATTTTTTAGCTATCAATTTCATCTAGCCAGCCTTAATATCTACTTGAATAATAATCTAGAAAATTTTAACTAAAGAAAAAAGTTAGGTACACCAATTCACAATTAAAATCAGAGTTAAAATTTGATAACATTATTTTTTCGATAGAAAATAAAATTTTGAGACCTTAAAACCCCAACTTTTTGAAACTTCCAAAAAATATGCTCCACCCTACACAATTTAATATGTATTTCCTTGAAGTTGTTGTAGTATTAGCATAATAGTACTTAAAGGAAAACTTTATTTAGACATAAATTTCCTTAGAAATTAACTATTCCTTGAGCAAGTTTTAACAAATCAATTCAACAATAATTTATGGTTAAAAAAATAACATTTTTTGCTATTTTAGACGATTATTGTGAAAACTTTTTTTACAGCTAGGAAAATTTGACCCATTTCTTTATATTTTAAAATATTATTACTTATAGAAAGGGTGTTAAAACATAAACATTTCGGTACGTAAAAAAGAAAGCGAAATCTGACATCGTAACTCCGTCAATTTGAAAAATGTATTGGATGAGAACTGCTAAGCCGTCATTGAGTTTCATTATATTAGATGCAATCATTCATGAGAGTAATTAAGTAAACATAAATCTCTCTCAGATCTAGACGGGAAGTACTATAATGTTAATCCCAATAATACTACAAGATCAACAAGGACATAAATTCAATATATAAAAAAGGTTTGACACATATATGTATTGAATATTACTTTATGGCAATGATAAATTGAATTAAATAAATCATATCGGTGGAGAAATATTTATGGAATGGATAGATTTGGTGAATTAATTATATTTCAGTTGGATTTATATATAGAAAAGTGAGATTCTTATTAAAAAAATATCCAATCTCTGCAACTGAAACAGCTCATTTTTTATCTATGTACACTGAATATATAAATAAGAATGTATATCTATGTAATGATATTGTCACGATATCATAATTTGTATCAGTAAATTAATACTTTTTTGTATAAAAATATCAAACAAAAATGTTGGGAAGCCTTCGTTATTTTATCTAACAGAAACGTTCGCTTGATTGCTGTTTGGTATGGCAGGAGGGGGTTAGCTTAAAAACCTGATGATGATATTAAGGACGTTATTACACTGTTTTATAAGATATATTTTTCGAGCTTATAAATTTAAGAGACTATGTTATCGGCGGTCCTTCTTTTGATAACCGTACCGATTCTAAATTTAATTGTGTATAGTACTAAATAAAAATACATCAGTATCCAAGTACTACTATAGTACAGGTAAGCCGAAAAACACTACTGTGTAATAAAATATTTATAATACATACAAGTCTCTAATAAAAGCTGATGTTAGAGAGATAGATTTATTATAAACAGTTTAATTTCAAAGAAAAGCTTTTTAGTTTTTATAAAATTTGGGGGTTAGGCCCATTTACATGACTGATATCCATAAAGTTGACGTACCATGAATACGCTTTACAGTGTTGCTAGTCTCTCGAGCATATATCAGACAGCTAATAATTGAATAATTGGAAAAGAAGAAAAAATGAAAGCGAAGAACTGGGGCATGAAAAGTAAAAAGCAAGAAACGGAAAGTATATGAAACCCCAGATAGCAATATAGAAATAAACATGGCATATCAGACATAATTTTTTTTAAATTTGTCAGACAGTATAAAAAATAAATTTGAGACATATGTACTATGTACAACCATAAATTATAAATGCCCTGTATTGACGACTCTATATGTAATATTTGAGACTTTTGTAGTGTCTTGAGTAACTTATACCGTTTTTATTTTCAACTTATTGCACATAAACACAATGTGCTATAAGCATATATAGTTGTTGATTTCTAATAAGTGTTTTCTTGCGTGTTATATTTTTGCTTTACTGTTTAATAAGTATTAAATAAATGTTTATGTACTCATGAAAGACGGAAACTATCAAGTTATTGCTATTTTGGGGAGTGATAAGTGGAGTGGCGTCGCTAGCCTCCAGTTGCAACTTGTATAATCAATTTGTACAAGTTTCAAACAAAAAATTAAATGAATAATTTGTAATGAAGGATTTACAACATTTCGGATGGGGATAATGTATTATTTTCTTGCATTTCTCAGATATCTTTCATTTAACAAATTTTTGTTCAAATAAACTATATGTTTTATATACTGTTAATTGTACTGAAGATTCAAGAAACAATGACGTAAACTTCGGAAAAATTATTTTTACGAGTTTTTTTTTTTTTTTTGGTAACGTCAATTCGATCAAGTAGTTTCAAAGTTGTTGTAATCATAAGGGAGGGAAGAGGGGAAAGTTATAATTTCAATTTTTTTAAGAATAGTTACAACTAAGAAATATTTTTCAAACCAACTCAAAAATATCTTCCTCTTACCAAAAAAATAAAAAATAGTTTATACTAAAATGGGAAGCATCTTGCTTTATAATTTATGTATTCTGAACTGAAAATATCCACAGCTAAATTCAATTTATTAAAATTATAATTACCGTAATTGTAAATTTGATTTAACACTTTTATTCAACAATTTGGAATTAATATATATATATATATTTATTCATAAAATAAATTGTATTAAATTAACTTTTTTTAAATACTAAGAAGTGTACAAAATTATAATACATAATTATAAAATCGCTGTGCAAGAGGAGATAATATTATCAGACATACTGATATGAACAAGTTCGGCTTTAACAGAGATAAAAAATTAAATACAAAGCTTATAGAGTGCATTGCCTTTACTTCAAGATAAGTGAAGAATCACATCCGTCAGCATTAGGATTCATATATAAAAGAAATAACATTTCAATGTTTAGCAAACATTGAAATCTAATAAAATATAAAGTATTTCAGTATTTTATACCGCCTCTTAAAATACTACAAGAAAGAATGCTAGAAGTATTTATCTCAAAATTGAGAACGAGTTACATTTTTACTCTTGGACAAATTGTCCTCAACTTCTATAAATAAATTATTCGGATTAATTCTATGGAAAACCCCGTAAATTGTACTAAAATTAGAAATAAAATGTTGTCTAAATGATGAAATTATAAGAAAGGGGTAAATTTTATTTATAGAGACCTTTGGGGGGGGCTACATTTCATCTTATAAATAAATTTAACATTAAATTCTATTGTTAAAATTCTTGGTTGTCTAAACTTATCCCATAAATTTAAATTTAAATCAATAATTGACCAAAATTAGTCTATAAAATATTGGGCTATGTTTACATCTGTAAATTTTTGTTTTAGGAATTTTTTACTTTAATTATTTTTGTTGTACATTGGTGTTTGTTGACGCACCAATATATATGATTGTAATTACTTAACTTTTATATTCTAACGGTAACTCAATTGTAATAATAGGCTGAGTAAAAAGTGTTTTCATTTATGTATATCGGATTCATTTTAATCTCTCTTATTACCGTCTAAGTAGATATAAAATAATTGAACATACAAATATTGATAAATGGTCCCAATATCATATGTCCCATCTTCTAATAAACATCTTTCACAGAGACAAATGATGTAGAAATTCCCAAATCTAAGATCTTAGAAACTGCAGAAATTGAGTTATTTGTGACTAAAATCTTGATTTTTGCTATATACTGCCAATATCGATATACATATTTACATTTCGAGCATTATTGAAGAAATATTCATACATTTAAGATAGTATAATTATAATGGGTGGTACATACGTTATCAAATAACTTCTTAGAGACACAATTAGACTCTAAGGCTTAATTTAAAAAAACAAAATATATATTCATTTAATACTATATTATTGTTATAGACTGTAATATAATATAAAGCTTTCCATCTCCTTTAAAATATTGTCTAATCATAAAATAATGTAGAATATAAGTTCACATTTTTTCCATACATAGTATTTATTTATTTTGCCTTTCATATTCTTTCAAATACTTTATCGTGTATTTGCCAATATAATCAAAAGTATTCTTACTAAATATTGCTTCACATCTACTTTAATATTTTGAAGAAGAAAAAACCCCGAATTATATATAAAAAAATAAAGAAAATGGATTAAAATTTGTAATTGTTATTTTAAATTGTTTACCTCTTACTCTCATAGGTTTCTTCTATAATAAAAAGTAGCAATATTATTGTTGCTTTTACTTGATTATATATATATTTGAGAGACGTATTAGGATACAAGAGATATTGATAAAAATGCCAAGATTAAGTAAAAATGATTAACAGAAATTTTCTTGATCACAATCTATCTAAGTTACTGTTGATATAATTAGTAGTATTCAGCCTTCTTTGAGATATTTGTTAATGACACTTTTGTTACTTACATTTATCTTGAAATTCAAATTTAATTTACCCGTTTTTATATCCAGCAATATTTATGAAATAAGTTTAAATTGAAGCATGTATTCAAAAATTATATTTATTTTAGAGAAAATTCAAATATTATTTTTTTAAAAGTTCTAAAAAAATACTCAAAATTGAAAACAAATTTTGAATATATTTCGTTTTTCCGTCCTGCCTTAAGATATAAATATATTTTTCACAACCAACTCTTGATCATCCAGTGTATAAACTAGCATGATAAATGTAAGGATTTTACAAATCCAGGCCATCAACTTGAAATGTCTTACCTGGGTTGTAATACATACTATCAGCAAAACTCAGCCGCACAAAAAGATTTTCTATTTATTTTAATAAACCATTTACTTTAGAATTTCTTATAAATTTGGAAATATTATTGTTCAAAATTACTCAATATGGATATATTTCGATAATATTTTAGTATTCTAAATTATGGAATAATGATAACAGGTTTTAATGATAAAACGTCACTGTTCAGAATGTCAAATACATTTTTTTATTTTTAGAATTGACTAATCTTATTCATTGCTTATACATATGTAACGTCAGACTATGGCACAATTTTTTTTTTCCATAAGTATTGATATACACTTATGATAAGTGAATCTAAAAAAACAAATTTATAGTTTATATCACTTAAAGGTTTATTTAAAAAAAACAAAAAAAAAAAAAAAAAACATCCGTAGGATTTTATAAGTTGAAGGGATTTTCTATATTGAAACTTTATTCTAAAAAATTTTTAAGTACAATATATTTTAAAAGAAAAATATTCTATATCATTACTTATTATTTTTTCTTATTTTTGAGGTAGCATACGCATTCCATGCTTAAAAAAATTATTTTCCTTTGAGGAAGACCAATAATTGATTCAAATTTTAGGATCTTTGTAAGAAATGAAGTGCTTTTTAGCTAGGTCATAAGTCATCGACCATTGGCATGTTAGGGGCATTAAAGTTTCAATACTTGGTTAAATTCATTCTGGCGTGAGACTCTGATATCTTTTACATGGGGCGGCATTGAGGGGATTGACCTGACCGGTTTTCTTTAACTTATCCAGGTCCAGTTTGCCTTTTTGACAGAGCCCTTTTTCTTCTGCAACGTTTAAACTTACTGACGACGTAGACGGTGTTCCTAAATACGCCCCACTGCTTGGAATGCACGTATGGAAATTGTCAAGTGTCCTATTTGTTTTTGTATGTAAGCTAGAGATCTCCGTTTTTTTTTGTAACTAAATAGTTACGCTTTATTATAACGAAAAATGAATTAATTTAAATAACTCTACCTTTCTTTATTGTTGAACTAGTGAATTTTCAAATTTTAATAGACCACCCGGTAGTGAACATATATTTTTAAATATATAAACAATTTATCAAACAGTTTTTATAGATATTACTAAAAAAATTTTCTCCAAAACTAGAAATAAAGTGTACACTTTTTTGTCCATGATGTATAACCAGAACTCTAAACTTTTTTCGAAAAGCATTTTTTCATTTTGGAACAATGCATATGTTCTAAAGTATATTTAAAGTAACCTGAATAGTAGCACTCATTATTTTAATTGTACGAGACGTACAGAATTACAGTAATTGATCTCATAAAGACATGGAATATATTTAGTAATTATAGTTGTTTTTTTCTAAGTATTCCTCAATATGGTGCAAACTTTTATATTTCTTAAGTTTTTTATGAAATAAAATACATTTTCGGACTTTGTACGCCTGACATTTTGTAAAAAATTTAAAAAATTAGGAACCAGTCTCATGTACATAAATAAAAATATTTATTTTTAAATGTTCTAAAAATAGACAATGAAATTGCAAAAACAGAATAATACATTCATTCATTGAACGAATGAATCATTAGAACAGATGGAAGACAACATATTATGAGAAAATGTTGTTTATCATGATTTCACTTCTCAAATGATCTTTTTCCCCAATTTTTTTTCCGTTACTTTCCTATATTTTTTTCATATGAGTAGATATGTGGTCCATTAATTCAAAAGCAGGCTAAATGATTTTTGTCGAAATTGAGTCTGGATTACTTTGGCCTTACTTGACAAATTATTGTCAATTTTTATCAACAAATTATTCAGATTAGTCCTTTTGAAGCGCAGCTAATTGCACTCAAAATAGTATCATAAAAATTCATATATTTGATTAAAAAGGGGGCATATTGGATTTATAATTTATATCCGACAATTTAGGAAAGTTTCTTGGCTATAGTTGATATTCTTGAAAAAATTTGAATATAAAATCTTTAATTGACGGAAATATCTGAATGACATAATGGACAGTATGTACACATATATGATGTAAACCAGAGGTATTCAAATATTTTTAGCCATAGACATCTTGTCAATCTTTTATTTTCCTTACTATTGAATTTTCTTAAACTTTAATATAAATGTGTTTGACTACCTTTACAGTGATCTTCACTTTTATCGTGCTTTGTTTAAATTGAACAATTGTATTTTTACAGAAAAAAGATGATATTTTTTATCGAAAAAACACACAATTAGTGTACATTTTAATATTTTTTTACGAAATTCATCAAAATAATATGAAGTTATTACCTACATTAAATTACAAGAAAATAATAATTGAATCATTAATGAGAAATGTGAGTTTGATGTTCTGATAGCAATTTGTCAACATTTGGTTGCAAATTACTCAGGTTTAATCTAAAGTATCCACGTTTGATGATTTGTAATTGATTTTTTTTTTTCATAATAAGATTTTATATTGCACTAAATTCCTATCCACGGGGTGTGAAGATGGAAAAGCTACCAATAAATTTCTTGCAATACCTCATAAAGTAAGATACACTCAGATATTACTTTTTGAAGCACAAAGTGCTCATATCTCTTTTTTAACTGCACCTTTATTTATTTCTTACTATGTATTCTGATAAGTTCATCTTGTAACATGGCATTTATTTTTCAATGTCATCATAATAGTTGATCATCTGTGTTGGTGTGTCAATAGTCAAAAGATCCACCAATCCTTGTTTTTAAATCTACATGAAGGAAATTTAAACGTTAAAGGTAGACCAAAACGTTATCATCGTTGACATATATCAATAACACCTCAGAAACTAGGAAGATTGCGCCTTCTCTATTTCTTATTCATCAAATCAACTTTACAAAAAATGTTTGCCACGTAGCACATCATGAATAAAATAGGCATAAATATTTATTTATTATTAGAATTATGAACGCAAAATTTGCGATTTGAATAATTTATTGACCTGCCTAAATATTCAATTATTTTATTACCCTCCCAATTTTTTTATATCATGTTTCTATATTTTAGATTATTTTGTAATTTAAATAGTTTTACAAAAGATAAATTTACTACAGTAATTCATGATATTGATTAGAAGTTGACAAATTTCAAAAAATTATTAGTAGGTTATAGTTTATCACTTGTTCATCAAGCTGCACATATTTAAAAATAGTTTGTTCATTCTTTTTTAAGACTTTGAACTTTCTTCCTGTTACTAAATATTGCTGAATTACTATAACACGGTTTTCTTTTGTAAGTCTGTTTAAATCATAAAATAGGTTTAAGTTATAAACACGTACGTAAAATGACAAAATTTCCAGAGAGAAGTAACATAACATTGAATTACTACAATGACAGTTTTGACAAAAAAAACAACCTCTTGGCACAGTAACACTTCTACATATGTAAAACATGTTTCCAAAGTCTCATTTTTATAGGAGTGGGGCATTTTTGAAATTCTTGTTCAAGTACTTGCCAGTGTATTTCAAACATTTTTTTAAAACCAAAATTGAGGTGATACGACATTTAAATATTTTACTTTTGACTTCATTTTTAGAATACTCACTCTTTAAAATAGTCAAGTATCAAATTTTTAGAGATAAGCTCTTTTGGATAAAAAAATATACATTAAGGAAGGTTTGTCTGGGATTAGAGTACTCAAAAAGATAACCAGTACTTATACATGGAATTGAAAATAATGAGTCCTTTATACAAATGTCAAGTTTGATAAATTAGATTAGGCCGCAACTACGAAGTGGAAGAGATTTCATAAACTTTAGGAACTTTTGGTCGATTTGAATCCATAATCATGATGACTTCAACGAGGATTAACGAAAAGGATTCATGGACTTAGTCTTCTAAGAGGATCAATACTTTCTTTCATCCAAGATCCACAAGTCTTCAATTTCGTCATGATTTTTCTTTCCCAGAAGCTTGATAATGATTGATGACTCCATCCCCTCTTCTAAAGTACACATATCGACAGCTGATATCAGGAATAAGGTCATCCATATTTCTATTATATTATCTAAGGAATAGTTATTATTCCAAAAAATAATGTTATATCTTAAAATTTGTTTCCCCCAAGAAATGGACATGGATTGGAAAAATAAATCAATCCGTTTAAGTGAAATAATACTTTTAAAAACGTCATTCAATGAAGTATAGACTCAATTTATACAGAAAAATCAATAGAGGACTTGGTATTTTTTAAAAGGAAAGAAAATAATTGCCCCATCTTGTTCATATTTGCCCCAGCCTATCTGAAGCTAAAACACAGACCCATTCCTACTGTTAAATTAATACATATAATTCTATTTGATGAATGAAAACATCACCATTGACGTATTTTAGTATGTAGACAAATATTATAATGATATCTTTAAGGAGTTTCATATCCATATCCATAAATGTATACATGTATGTATGTACAATACACCGTATTATGACAAAAAAAAAATACTAAAGCGAGATCTATTAACAGTAGGCATTAAAAACTATTCTCTCATCTGAAAATACATTCATATTTAGTGTAGTGTTTATATGTATTATTCCTCTTTCTTTCTTTCCCTCCCTCTCTGTCTTTCTCTCTACAATATTGTACGTGTAGGTATATCTTTCTCTTTCTTCCTCTCGTTCCTTCAACGTTGGACTTCCGAGGATCCTTAATAATAATAATATTTCTAGGCCTTTTTCACAATAAAAGTAAAAGAAGAAAATTTTGCACTCTATCTTTCTCTTGCTCTCCGGCTAAATAATTTTTTCCCCTTCTCCTTCATAGCCTAACCCTCGAAATACAAAACAGAAGAAGAAAAAACAACTCTATTAGTCGTCGTGTGTAACGACAAAAGACAAGAGTTGCTGTGATGTATTTTGCCCATGTCGTTAATTCCTCTATTAGTGAACAAACAATGATGAATTGTTGTTGTTTTGTATTTATTTAAGTGGCAATGAATTGGGACTATTCATGGAAAGATTTTTAATTCTTTGAGTGAAGTTTTTGTATTTAGTTTCTTACGTTTTCTTCTCTATTTGAGGGACATAAAGTTTTTTTTTTTTTTTTTTTTTTTCCAAAACACAATATGGAGGATCAAATAAATCTGACCCAATCAGTTGTAGCTGATGATGGAATCTTAAGAGGAGGGAGTATAAATAATGAGACGGCACTCAAAGTTTCCTGTTTTGAATCAGCACCCTCGATACATGGGACGGATATTGCTCTAGGAATTGTATTTTTGATAATCATATTAATGTCCCTATTAGGGAATTTACTTGTATTTGTTTCTGTTATAAGAACTTATAAGCTTCGTCAGCAAATTGCTAATTATTTCGTGATATCTCTGGCTGTTGCGGATTTCCTAGTGGCTGTTGTTGCCATGTTTTTTAATGGAATAACAATTGTGTTTTCTGGACATTGGCTATTTGGACCGTTCATCTGCGATTTGTACAACGCCATGGACGTTGTTTTCTGCACAGCTTCCATTCTTAATTTACTTTTTATATCATTGTACCGTTATTATCAAATTATCAAGGAACCTTTGAGCTATGGCGAGACCTTTAGTAAAGGACGCGTTCTTCTCATCATTGCTTTCATCTGGGCTATAAGTTTTGTTATAGCCTTTGTACCTATATTCACACGGATCTACACCACTCAGAAGTATTTAGAGGAACAGGCTCTTGGTCTATTGGACTGTCAGTGCAATTTCATCGTGAATGTTTCTTACTGTATTATCAGCTCATCAATTTCATTTTGGATTCCCTCAGCTGGGATCTGGTACTTTTATTATCACATTTATAGACTTGCAGCTAAAACAGCCAAAGAAGATGCTCAAAGGAAACAATCAAATTGCACAACTCAATCCATGCTGACAAATAATGCATCCTCATTTAGTGATCAAAAGCAAACGCTGAAAGGCATGCCGCCAAGTATTACCATCTCCTCCCCAAAAAAGGAAGAGATTTTGGTAGAAAACAACTCAACAAGCCTCAATGTGTCAAAACAAATGCGATCTCGTAGTTTTGCTTTTCCTGGTCCCTCAAGACTTCCCCTCATTCTTCCTCCTAGTTTATCCTCTTCAGGACCTACTCCACATCCTTCTATCTCTGAGACGATGCATGAAACACTCAAAACTCATATTAAAGCTGCTAAAACGCTACTTATTATCCTTCTTACCTTCTATGTCTGCTGGGCTCCCTTCTTTTTCACCTATGTTCTCACACATATATTTGAGCTAGGTGCCTCTGAAGATTGGGTCTCTTTTGTTTTTTGGTTGGGCTATTTTAATTCCCTTCTAAATCCCTTTATTTATGCATGGAAATTCAAGGACTTTCAATATGCGTTTGCCGACACGCTTGGATGCATTTTTTGCAATATTTGCAGCTCTAGGAGACGGCGGCCGAGAAATTTTGCAGAGGAGACGTATATCGAGTCTTGGAAAGCAACCAAAACCTCTGTTGATTATCTAAGTCATGACAAACGAACTCATTATAAAAAAACATCAGTTTAATTTTTCTAACTTGATATCTATCATTATTTTTTTGTTCCTTTCAAAATGATTTTCTTTTTAAAGATAGCTTTACGTCAGTTCATTTTTTTTGTTTTGTTAATTTGTATATTTATTTATTATTACTTTCAAAGCAATAACTTTCTTAAATACTACATTATTTTTTCTTAAAGATAGTCAAACAGTTTGTAGGGAAAATATACGTTTATAAAGGAATAAGAATATTTTAGTCAATGATAAAAAAGATCCTATTTTTTCTAATATATAACTCAAAGTAAAATTTTGGCATAAATAACGTTTTCATTCTTCTTTTCTCTTATGAAACTCTATTCATTGTTCATTTTCGAAAATGAACAATGCATATATATATAGCCCCCCAAACCCCTTTTGTAAGGATACATAATAAGTGAAAAAGACCATTAAGAAAAGGCAATCATCAATACAATAATTTTCTGTTACTTTATACACGGCAAATAACAAGATGTCATTTCACTTTTTCCCATCTTCAAATCACATCCCCCCTCCCCTCTTAAATACACAAATTAATCCTCTTTTTTTCAATGTTATTAGTACGTGATTAGATTTCTTCATTACTAATTACTTTTATTTTCATGCGGGTATTATTTAATTACAAATCAAAAAAGTAAAGTGCATAATGTAAGATCCTATATTTTTTAACCCAAATCCTTTATTTTTCTTGATTATTGAATAGTAAAAAAATTATTTATTTTTTGGTTAAATATGCAGAACACTTGCATATTATGTTAAAAAAAATTCAAATAATGTATATGTCAAATTTATTTTATTAGAATATATTAATATGTGATACATTAAAAATTTAATTTGAATATTGTCATATTCTTGGATCTTTTCCAAAAAACAAAAATAATAATCATATTTACATATATTTTTTTTCATAATATATATTATTGATACACAATTTCATTAAATGATATAATATTATTATGCAGATGATTTTTAATTTTGGCCTTGTATCTTGGATTGATGGAAACATTAAAACCTTTTATGGAAAAAAATACCCTCAAAAATTCGCTGTTATATATTTGTTATAGTTAAATCGTATTTCTAAGGTGGAACACAATAAGTGTTAAGCAAAAAAATATAATTGATAAAAAAAATATATAATAGAAGTTGAAATTCTATGAATATATCTTTCTTTTCTGCCTGAATTATTTTATTTTGTGTACAAAATATTTTTGATCACAGAAAAATATTTTTTTAAAAATTTTGTTTCTAATTTCAATACACTCGGATTTTAAAAAGAAATTTTATAATTTTTATATTAGTTTTGATGTTTCTATTTCTTTAGTAGAATATGATAACACATTGCCTGAAAGTTCCGGAGCTTAACAAGGATAGCAGCATGTTCTTTTAATTTAAAATGGTTAAAAAAAAGTATTACTATTATTATTAGCTTTATGTAGGGAAGTCCCATCATATAGTATTACTAAGTTTCAACTGTATTTTTTTTTTTTCATCAATAAGTTGTATAAAAATTTAAAAAGATATTTTTTTTTGGATCCATTGTTTTAGAAATAACAAAATTTGCTTCGCACACCAACTATTTAACTAAAGCAAATATTGTAATTAAAATATAAAAAGGCTTTCTTTTGAATGTTGAAACTTCATTATAAGTAAGTGAATTAAAGAAATAACGCTGTCTATGTGTTTAGCTCGGGACTTTTCAGGGTATGTGTTAAAAATATTTATATTGAAAAAATTATTTTTTGAGTGGTTTTGAACCCATTCGTATTAGTTGAAAAAAGTGATGAATTCTCAAAAAGAAAAAAAAAGAAATCTTGCAACAATGACTTAACAATTTTTAACTCTTATTAAATTTATAATAGTTACAAACTTTTATACCAGTTTTTTTCTTTAAAAATGATCATTTGGTGCATTAAAATACTTCTGTTAATACTAATTTTTTACCGAGTTTGGTACATTGGGGAGGAAAGAGTTTTGTCTATATGTATAACGAAACACCGGGACACAAATGCATTAAAAAATAAATGTTTAATTTTTTTATTGTTATTAAATTTAAACCCTTATTAAGCATTTAAAATCCACCATTTCTCTTTATTTTGCAAATAAAGTTGAATAACTGGTTTTATTCTCCTCATTTCATCCAATAGTAAAATTTTAAAAGTACGTGTTTTTTAACATGGAATATAGTTGTTATTCGGAGTACAAGAGAAAAAAATAACTTTAACATAAAATTTTATAACTTTTTCTTTGGCTGTCAGCATTAAGCAAGCTGGAGACGCTTTAAATTGCACTTTTGTAGCAAGAATTCATCGATTATGAACGATGGTTGATTTTTGCTTAAATATCGTACTGGAGTCAAGTTTAGTTTCATACATAAATGAAAAGTTTAAAACTATAGTTAACATTCTTCGGTATCTTAACACGCCCCATAAATTTCCCAAAATAGGTATATAAAAATATTGGGATGTTTGTATATATGATTTAAAAAGATATATATATGGCATTTCTTTTCTTGACTTCCGTTCCAGATTGTTTTTGTATTAACCCACCACATATTTAAATATGTTGAAGTTCAGTGTTGGTATCTCAATAATTTAACCAATCATATGCTATTCTTAAAAAATATAGTGCTTAAAATAGTTGTCAAATTTGAACTAATGTGGATATAGTGCGTACACAAAAAAATATTACAAATTTAACTTTTCGACCTCATAGAATGCTAATTACATCACTTTTATCCAATAATAGGCGTAAGGACAACTTGATGTTGCAAAGTGAACAAAAATTGAAAATTCTTACTCTTTACTTAAATGTATGGCCCTTGCACATGGTCATTAAAGCAAAGTAAATTATTAGCAATACAAGAACTGCCTTTGAGATGACCTGGAATTATTTTTTATAAATAAAAATAAAAAGACAATTAAATCTTATTTATAGATTGTCACTTTTTTGAATGCTTGCATAACATTTAGTCATAGATATATATGAAATAATTAGTATGAATAGTATTTTGAAATACGTATACATAATTTGTAAACAGGAAAATCAAAGGAGTTATATAATACTTGATATATTAGATGTTGGCTTGAAAACATGCCAAAATAGTCACTTAATCTATCAATTTTGTAGGCAGTTTTTTTTCCTATTCATATTGTGATATTTTATGCTTATACACTGGCATGGCACACTAATAAAATGGTTTTTAATGTGCCCCTGAAAAGAAGAAAAGATGTTCTACGTATGTATAAGGCGCACAGTTGAATTATGCAAAAAAAAGTTTGTCTGAAAGAATGTATTGACAATGAATTTTGTTTAAAAGGAAAAGTAAAATAAATATTATCCTATACAGACATGAAATGTACGTTTATTTTCAATCTGTAAAATATGTCAAACAACAATAGAATTGTATTTTGTCTATAGCAACTATCTCAAATGATAAATTCACTTTCTTAATTAATTATGGAGTGTATTGAGTGATATAAAAAAATAATAATGACAACAATTATGAATGACCATATCGTAAGCGTAATAAAATAATTGATAGTGATATCAGTAAAAAATCAGTTCATTTTGATTTAAAAAATTTACGCATTAACATGCAGGGTGTGCAAGTTATCTATATTGCAAAAATGATTATTTTTCTCAAAAAACATTTGTTTACGACAGGTTATCAGATAAAAAAATAAAACTATATTCTGAAAGCTTCGTGGATTTTGATTTATTTAATGTAAAAAAATTACTTCCAGCCTTAGTTTAAGTCTCTTTACAAGACCAATAGTGCAACCTGGCCTTTGTTATTTTTCTCCTTGACAAATCCTGAAATTCCTTCGTGATACGACTGATAAGTTCGTTTTTCGTGTTGCACAGCGTTCGGTAGGCTTGTTTTTAGATAGAGCCCAACAAAAAAAACCCATAGGATTAAGATCCACCGAGTTTGGAGGCCAAAAGCCTCGCGGAATGAAGTCGTAAAAATTATATTAGAGCCAATTGATACTTTTTTTCAGGTGTGCCATGGAGATAATGGAGATAGCCTTCCTTTGACAACCATGTCGATCCAGGGCTTCACCTCGGTCTCTAACACGTCCAAGTATGCATAATTGTGGACCTTGAGGATTTGAGGGAACACATAAGGAGTCGTGACATGGCCTTCTGAGCTAACCAGCCAAAACCCCATGACGTGGGCGCGGAACTTCTTCCATATGACTTTTAGAGGTCTTAAATTCCCTTCTAATCTTGCGAACGCACTTCTTACTGAGTCCCAGATTTCAAACATCTGTTATATGGTCGCTCTCGGCGCGGATACAAGGGGGACTCCGTATCTTTTCCAAATATTTGGGACAACTAATTTCTCAATTGATTCTATTTTTTTAAACGGGTAATAGTTTAAATAAGCTATATAACAAAAATAATAATAATAACCTGCCTAATTGCAAGCGTTTTGCCAAAAGAGTTCATCAATATGGCAGCATAGATACCTTACGTACGCTGTATAAATTAAAATTGGAATATTCTATAAAGCAACCAATCTTAAATAACTTTTTGGAAATATTTTTTAAGTTTTGTTTTAAATATATTGGATTTTCCATACTTTTGACAAAATAGGATTTTTACTATTACAATTAAAAATGAGGAATTTATATTTTTTCTCATTTTTATTTTTATTTATAAGGCATTTTTTTATTATTCAGAAAGCGCTACAGAAATACTTGGAATCTAGAAAAATTATACTGTTTGCTTCTTTCTTCTAGCTTGATATTTCAAAGCAAAAAAATAATACAAAATCATAAAGGTTTTCAAAAATGCCTTCTGCATAATTTTTGTGTTATCAAGATTATTTGCGCTCATCGACGTAAAAGTAATCTAATAAACACTGGATTCATCCAAACGCAATGAAAAGTTGACTCTATGTTGATTAGTTATATCATTTAAAATTAAAAAAACATATAATTATACTATCTAACAAAATTCAGGTATTGCAACGTCCAGCAGCTAAAACCTTATTTGTTATTGTTGTTTCAGCGGTAGAATATGCAAAATACAGTAAAATCTTACAGCAAAAATAGTTTTTGGCGCAGAAGCCGTGTTTAAATAATCACGTTTTTAGAAATTAAGGATTAGGTAGTTAAAAGACGAAGGAGAAATCTGGAAATTTATTTTTTAGCTTTTATTCGTTGCTATAATTTTTATTTTTTTATTAAAAACTTTATTTGAATTACAAATAGTTTAACTAGTAATTTCTATTTACAAAACTTTGTTCCTACGGGGTTTTTCTAATCAAAAATTACAATCATTCTGCATATATTTTTCAAAATAACTTCAATAACTAAAGAAATATTTCCTAAAAAAAAATATTATTCAAATAAGAACAAATTCAATCAAAGATCTATAATTTATTATATTAGTTATTATCTATCTTTAGGGCATCCGTATTATATTCATGATGCATAATCATAGGCATAACACAAGTTTGCCTTTCTAAGATATTAAATTTCAAAATATTTACATAAATTTAATATTCTCTGAAAGACAAAATGCAAGTTACTCCATGACATCTCTCAAACATAAGCAATATAAACCTAGAAAAGTTGAAAATTGCTTGTATTAGTAATAAAATTATCAAATGAAATGTTATTTTTCAGGAATTTTAGGATTTTTGTAGACATATTAAAATTCAACTATCAATATGACGACGAATCTATAAGTGAAAAATCCATCTTTTCAATTTATGACATTAAATAAGGTAGGATATATTATTATAATTTTCAATTAAGATTCTGATATTTAATGTGAGTCTACATCTAAGTTAAACGATTCTCAGTCGGCCATTAGCTCAAAGTCCACATACTTGTGACTTTCAATACGGAAGAAAATGACTTAAGTACTAAAGGATTATGTACATCCAAGATAATTTACAACGGTTTTGAAAAGTTGATGAAATTCCTTCCCTATGTGAAATTAGTAGTTTGGACAACGGATAAAATTTCAAATATTTGCGTTCCCAGCTGATGAGGGAGGTTTTTCTTTCTAATTTATTTTTCTATTATAATAACATAAGAGGGTGGGGGGATTGATAAAAGACGTATTGGTTATTATACTTCTTATAGTTGTATTTTTTCCCTGCAACACATTGCTTCTATCTGAAGCCTTGATTACTAGCTTAATAAAAGGAAACAGCGCTCACGCCCTATTAAAACTTTTAATGGTCATTTTTTTAGTTAATAAATCTGGGTTTAAGGCGGAAACCAAAAGTGCTGCAGTATAGTATTATTGATATTAAAGTATAATTTATTTGTGATTAAAATTTATTCTATAAAATGAGACTATAAAAAATGACTATTTTTTAAAGGGGACGAATGTCTAAATAATATTACTTATAATCTGACTTCTATATTTTATATTTTAATGCACTGTATAATTTATGGATTTTTTTTAAGCATATCACGTACATCTAAATTGTATCATGAATATTACTTAAAAATAAATAAAATTCAGCCAATAATTTTACAGCATGTTTTTTTATAAAATAATAAACTACAGATTACTATACATGATAAATGTTTTGTATATAATTGTAATAGGTTGATAATGCTATTTGTAAAATATTTTATTTAGAGGGCTTTAGACGCTATACTTATTAAAGACATCCAAATTAGTAAAAACATGATTAAATAACATAATCTAAGATAACTTTAATTTTTCAAAAATCATTCATTTGAAGTAGTACATAATTATGATTATGAGCCTGTAATTAGTTTTTTGTATCAATTCTATTTTTTTAAATTTTTAAAGTATTATATTTTGGTTTTTTGGTTTAAACTCTTCAAATATTAGTTAGTATTTTTATATTGTCAGTTAATTTTGAGAAAATACCATTTAAAGGTAAATAAATATAATTTAATGGTAAATAAAATACAATTTTAATGGTTTTTTAATCAAAAGAAACACAAATATACAAAATAAGTAAACAATAGAATTTTTTAATATTATTATATCGTCATTTAGTTATTTTTACCTCAATACAATTGAGAGCAAATCAATATTACTTCTGAATGAGGCCGATTGGAACAAAGTCCTCTATTGTCAATTATGTATTAATAAGTTATGTTACACATCTTTGCAAAATTTCGTGCTTCTTCCTATTAAATACATTTTTAAAGGAATAATACATAAATTCCTACTCTTCCTATAGGATTGAGTGTTATTTATCTATATTATTTTATATGTAAGTTAGCAATAGTTATACATAAAGACCAACTACAACAAGGTTATAATTAAATCATTATATGTTGTTTTTAAGATGGTTATAATATGGTGATATTAATATACTAGCAGTAATACTTGGTTTTGCTCGGAGTTATTAAGAGTCGTTGAACAGACAAACTTTGCTTGAAAATTTATAGAAAATAAATATCCAAAAAAAAAAATATAAACTAATCCAAGATATTATGAATATGACTACCCCCTGTAGTCCCCGCTTATGGCGTTTTTTTTTGCTAATGAAACAATCTGTATTATATGAAATTTGCTTATACGAGCACTTTTTTAGAACTGAAATCCTTAAATGGGGAGAAGTTATTTTTCAAGTACACTTTTTACTATTTTTTTGATATAATTAGTTCAACAAAAGCATTTCATTTTTTATAAATGATTAAAATAATTTAGATATGTTAGACAGGATACTTGTAAAATCATTGTAAAATTTGATCTTAATCGGGTATTTACTTGATTTTTAATCAAGTCATTGAAATACTGTAAAATTTAAATAATATGAACTTTACCAATATTTATTCGGCAACTACGTTAATTGAAAGTTTTTATAATAAGAAATAACCAAAAAAATTTAGTTTATGTAATAAATACTTACAGAACATTCAACCCTATGGAAAATCATACACTTATATTATAGGGCATAGTATAAAAAAACTCGTTAAAAAAAATCACCTTTACCACAATATATAGTTTTTTATTTTATTATCATAATATAAAAAACACGATATGAAGGGAATATACTGCACTATAAGGGGAGTCAAAATAATACTCAGCATCGCATTATAGGTGGACTTCTTGAATCATACATATGAATATGATATAAATCAGGGAGCAATTTAAACAGTGCACCCTGTATATACGGGCAATACTGTGCTACGATCTCCGTTACAACCTAAGATTTTCAGTCTACTGCCGCGCCTTTTAACAATCGATGAATCACTTTACAAACGTTGAGCTTTCTCCATCATCAAATCGTCCTAATTGTTTTATAGAGTGTTGTCTGAAGTTAAAACAAATAAAGATTCAGTTGGTAGATGAATGGCTTGCTTTTCTTCCATTTGACCCTTCTCAACTGGAAATCAAGAATTATATTTTTGATGAAATGATTTTTACATCGTATATGATATTATCGTACTGTTGTCGACTAAATATCGCAAAGGCTTCATCCTGCTATAGGTAAAAAATATTTAAATATTGCGTATATTTTGGTAAATTTTCTAAGACATTCCATTTATATAAAATATTGGGGATTAGGCCAGTTAAAGAATTCAAAAGATGTTGGGCATGCAGGTTTTAAAAACAGCCCACGCGTCATTCATTAATATAAATTAATGAAACAAAGTTTGAATCTTGTGTATTTATACTAACATCAACCATTACTTCCTTCAATTTAATAGGATGCTCCATGAACGGGATTAAGGAATTGCACTTTGTGAGCATGATATACAATTTGAGTATTCTGTGAGTTGATACAATTTAACGAAATTGAGTAAACCATCTTTTGTTTTTGTAAAAAAAGCTTTAAAAAGTATAACTGATTCAACTTAAGAGCCATTTAGCAAGTAAAAATAATGTATGGATGTTTGAAAATATATTATATACATCTTTTGGATCTAAGAAATAACAATGTTGCCATATTAATGAGATTCTCGCATAAATTTAGATCGTAGCATAAGTACAGACAATTACAGGGCCGTTCAGATAAATCCAGACCACTTTTAATTGTATCCTGATCAAGTAAAGGTTTGAAAGTTTATTTAAAATTTCCAATAATACAAATGAAAAATTCCAACAACGTATCCGCTATCTTTGTCAATAATTCGCTTGATACGATACCTAAAGAATTGGCAGGCCTGGACCACGTCTGCAGGGGAGACTTTGTCCCAGTACTTGATGATGGAGGTCTTCTAGGAGTTGATGCTGTTGTGTGAATTGGCACATACCTTATTCTCTAACTCTCCCTTAATGAATCAATCCATGGAATTTTATATACGGTGTAAGATTAAAAAAAAATCAATACGTAGCGGGATAGAATTGATGATAAGGACATCAATATAGAATATGTTATTCAACTTTTGTGAGTTGAAAAAATTAATTGAGAGTTGTGCTTCATAATGTATATTTAAGTTGACACCTGTGTTGACTGATAAATATGTACGAAGATTTTTAAACTGTTGTAAGTAAATATCGAAATGATTTATTTTTAACAGATCATCTAAAATAAACGTTGGATGATGTCATCACCGTTTATATATGTATTTAAGTATTCCTGTTCAAAAAGGGTATTAATATAAGAAATGACGTGACAGTTTTTTGACTTAGTTTCTACATAAATAAGTGATGAATATATATGGTTAATCAATATGACATAATTAAATGAGGCAAAACATTCAATATAAATGATTAACTTTTTGACACTCAAAAATCACTTAGTTTAAATATAAAAAAAGGAATGTATAAGGATTTATGTACTGGGGTGGTCAAAAATGTTAAACTGATTTTTTATACAGCAATGGATTAATCGCAGGGTAAAATGCTAAAAACCACTGGTAGCGAAAAGTAAATAAATATAAGTTCATATTTCATTATTCATTTAAAATAAGCGTTTTTTTATCCACTACGAAATAATAAATGATTTTGAAATGATGCACACGCTACATTCAACATAGTTTTGGGGATATTGTTCCTATTTCACCCCAATAGCCTTAAGAAGATCTACAAAATTTTAGCATTGGTGGCGTTTTGACCTTCTACTTGAGATAAAACAACATAAAGTAATCGAAAGGTTTTAGATCTGGACCCCAAGGGTGCGACATTGACCGTCACAAAAATGATTTGTGCTCTTAGCCACTCAAGGCATTAAATTATGGTGTGTAGGATAGTTCTTTGTTTAAAGGTAACATTCATTGTATTGGAAGAGTTAATCTTAAAGCAGAGAGATACTTCAAGCTCTAAAACAAAGAAAATGTAATCACCCATCTTCATACAGAGGGTCTCCAGGATAACTCCTTTACTTTAAACCCCTTACTAACAAAGAAAATCCCGCCTATTAACACATTTTATAACAGTTTGTTGATTCTATGGGACATCACTTGATAATGGAGGCAAGATATGGTCGTTTTGTTGCTCGAGTTTTTGTTCCATGTACCATTTCTTCTCCTCAAAAACACATTAGACCTCCCGTCTTAAAAAGTCAAATACGTTTCTTCCAAAGCTCTTGGTAGGTTATTAGACGTGAGATTCTCTCCATAATGCAACTTGGGAGAGCAATCCCTGGTTCCATATGTAAATTTCAATATATTAAAGTCCTCAAAATACCGATCGGCACGGCCATTTATCTCATCAATCTGTAAGGGTTTCTGTAAGTTTTACTTAAAAATTATATGTGTTACAACTAACCAGATTGCCGATAAATAATATTTTGGAAAAAATATTAAGACTTAATCATGGTGGCTGAAGACTTTTGATCACTCCTATAGCAATATTTTTACATGAATTTCCTAGTCAATTTTTTTTTGTCAAAATTGTTAGTTTCAACTTTTAACATAATTTTGCCATAATTAAAGAAATCTTTTTTGTATCAGAAATATCCCACTGTCTGATTTTTTAGAAATATTTTTACAAATTTCAAAAACAACATTTTTGAACTTTTGTTTTGAACAAATCAAAAACAACATAATTTTGTTGTCAAGAAGGCATTAAATTCATTTCTTTATTTCAAATATGTAATCATAAGATATCATATTTGATGTTCCACATAAGTTTTTTTCTTATGCCAAAAAATATATCATATTTGGAAATATTTGAAATCCGTCCAAGTACTATACATTTGATTTATTTATTTTTATAACTGTTCACGTATAAAAACATTTATTTATTTACTTTTGATGACTGAAAAAATAATTTGTGATTTATTATTTAAATTAATAACTGTTCTTACAAAAAACAACAAAGGCAATTACAACATTACTCGCATAATGTAGGTATATACAAAACAAGTCAATGAACAACTCTAGAAGTATTTTTGTAGATACTAAACTTGCTATACCCATTATATATTTTTTAAACTGTAAATGATATAAACCAAGAAAGAATAAAATATAGCATTGGAATAACGAATATTATTCCTAAAATCCAAAATAGACGATTTTTTTTATTATATTAAAAAGGTTTCTAAATATTCAGGATGTACTCTAAATACTACACTCATTTCCTTAGTTTTTGAAACAACAATTGTACCGTCCATTCACTCCAAATTTGAATCTCATTCATATGGGAATCTGGTTCATTCTGGGATTCACGTCTGAAAGAATGTGGATCCATTGTGAACTTCCCTAATTAAGGAATCGGTTAATATTTTTAAGGAATGGGCCGGTGCTTATCTCAACAGACTCAAAGGTGTAATTTTTGCAATAATTTTTGAATAACATTTTTGCCACCTCCATCTTTATTTATTCAAGAAAATTAGGTAACTAATTATGGAAATAAAAATATATTTTTGTTTTAGTATTTAAGGTCCACCTTGTGCAATTATATTTTACATGTTGTCTTGTTACATGCCTTTGAATAAATCATTGGCGGCCCTATCTTTGTAATTGTAGCGTCAATATTTGTCCTATTCTTCCCCAGGGAATTCATCAAAAAATCATGTTCCATTTTTATAATTAAGAAGTATCTTTAAGATAATAAGAGTACATTCAATGGTATTTTTGTATTTAGGAAATTTTCTATAAAATTAGGAATATATTTTACAGAAAATCCTTACAGTATTCTTTTGAACAAAATTACACTCGACAATTTTGAAATGGCTGGCAGAACTGTATGTATACCTTAATTATCTTTTAGTGGGGGTTGAATACGAATTCTTAAATGATGTTAGAATCATCATGACATCTTTTTATCCTTTTTTTCTTCTTTTCAACTCTTTGACAGATCAAACATTGATTTATCAAAAAATTATTCCTTGAGTTTTTAAAAGTTAATGATGTACAAATACTGGTACAGCTGGTAGTTAAGTATTTTGTGGCTTAGATGATTATTTTTCAGAAAATATTACTAAATACTATTTATTTATGAGGGGTAATGAAACATATTTTACCTCTGACTTCATCAAGAATAATAAACTGTAGAAAAAAAAATACAGTAAAATTAATGAATTATAAAATATTACAAGAAAAGGATTTTTTCACTAAATATTGACTCCATTTGTAGCACAAACCGCCTCCAATCTCATCCAGAATTATTTGAAGACAGTTTTCATATAAGTCTCGGACATCATGGTTCATGAACTTTAAGCACAATTATGCTTAAAAAAGGCATATTGTCCTTTAAGATCTTCTGGGCCACTTTTGAGGTGTAAGCTGTTGCACTATCCTGATGCAAGACTCTCCACCTTTTATTTATGGTTCTGAACAATCTTATCCTAGCAACATTGAATTATCTCCATGGATACTCTTCAGTGGTGTAACCTTGGCATCAACCTCCACTACATTAGGGTCCAATTTAGAATTTCTGCTAGAGTCAGGATTCCATCTATGCCTTTCCCTTCCATTGACTTTCACACCTGCAAGGTTACTCTAATTTAACCAAACGGAGACAATTATCACAAATCCAAAATTATAGACGTTTTGAATGTTAACTGCAAATTATTAGAGCCTCAAACATTTAAGTTTTGTTACTCAAAATGTATTTCACCAATCGATTTGAAATTTTACAGGATTATTTAGAAATGCGTGAAAAATGAATAACAATCCCTTTCGATATCATAAGTTGAAGTACTGAAGAATTGATACAATGTAACCATTATATGTACGAAAACTATAATTTTGATTTGCATACATATTATTGATTGGTTAAATATTATGAAAAGGCATTTCTCTAAACAAATAGAAAAATGTGGTTTATATTAAATATTGAAGGTCTATAGCTTTTGGGCTTTAAAAACAACAACATGTCTGGAAATTCATATAAAGTACTTTATCAAACTAAAAAAATGTATAATAATTCTGTGAGGCATATTATTTATTATTTATATTACTAAAACGTGCTTAATTTCTTTTTAACGACCATTATTACAACTTTTCACCATTCTTAGAGTCACAAATTTTTTGTAAAATAAATAAGTATATTGATTAAATTGGACACTAAAAATATTTTTGCGATCGAAAAGACATAAAAAATAAATAAATAAAAATTTAAAATAAAGAATAAATTGAAAGTAAAATACAAATTATTACTAAAATTCGACTTTAATATGTTTTATTGATCAACTATATATTAATATTGTTTAGATCTAGAATAAAGCTAAAATTTAGTTGATTATATATTGTATCGATATATAGTTTGTTTTTTTCATTATTAGTTCATAGATTACACAAACAAGAAAGTTAACAAATACTAAAACTTGATATGTAAGTGTGAAATTATAATTTATTAAACTTTTTGAGAAATAACTTTTTTCTCCGTATTGCTATCTCTGAGTATGGTTCTAAAAGTTTTATTATTAAGGTGTTTACGTGCCAAAAATTGTTTTTTAACTTAACATAGGTTTAATAATTAGTGTATAAAAGTGGATATAAAAATACCTACGTTGTAGGAAATCTTGAGTATAAACATACAGAAGAATTTTAATTCGAACTTTAATAAGCTACCTTCAAGCTTCTAAAGTTGATATTAAGTATAATAAATTAACCTTGATTGATTATTAAGAATAGATATTATTCACAGGCTAGGGGAAAAAATAATATCTGTTTATCATTATTTAGTTGTAGATCAAAGTTAAAAGTTATTCTAGTCCGATTTTTTAAATTTCTAGTTCTTAAAGGTTTTTATAAAATATTTTGTAGAAAACAGCCAAAATTTACAAAATGTTACATTATTTTACATAAAGAACTAAATTTTTTATCATGTAGCATTTGTTATAAATGATTGATTAAGCAAAAAAAAAAAAAAAAATCTAGGTGAATTTCTTTTTAAAAAAAGAATACTTTGGTTTTTTTAATTTAAAAAAAACCCACTATCACGGCATAATGTAATTTTTGTGGGGCTTAAAAAATTAACTTACATGTGACCTTATCAAAAACAGAATTTCAGATTCCAGATCCAACTATAAAAACAGTAAGGAACAGACAATATAACTAAACAAGTAAATGATTTTAACTTGAATATATTCTAGTATCCATTATGTATTATTTTAAATTTTTGAATAGATAAGAAAATATTTAATAAATACAAAATTAAAATTTAATATCCGCCCTTAAAGTGTGTTCAACTTTTATGAAAAATATAAAAAGAACATATTATACAACCAGTAAGATTATCACGATGGAATAAAAAAATAGCATACATTTGCGTTATAGTCTGCTACAAAAAAAAACCAAGTCCCCCATTGAAGCTTTAACCCCTTTTAATGATCTATGTACTATTTCAAGTTACACACACATGTAGTAAACATTGCCATTTTATTCTATTCTTTCATTTTTCTAGTAAAAAAATATATATTTTTAAAAATTGCTAATGTTAATTCTGCAAAAAAAAAATAAATATTATCAGACACATTTTGAGTTTTTTTGTTCAATTTACTTGGCTTTGTGCTCAAAGTAAATATAAACCTTACGCAAAGAAATTGTGCAGGTATGTTTATTATTACAAAAAATTGTTCAGTCTTTTCAGCCAGAATTTTAAAGTGTGTTGTACTCCAGTTTTACCCTAGTGTAAAAAAGTAAACAAGTATTACAAGTATAAAATAAAACTTTTTCATTGACAAATTTGCAATTTCATTGATATTTTTATAGAACTAAATATTTAAGTTATATTCATTAACATATTAATTATTCTTATGTTATAATTAATTGCAGTCATGTTGAAAAAAAAAAAAAATCTATAGACACTTTATTGATGATGAATATGAACTCAAAAAAAAAAAGAATACTTTAATCATTTTTGTTAAAGTTATTAAGGTTATTTCGTAAGTAGATTTAGTAAATATGTTTTTTTGTATATACTCGTATCTTACTTACATGGTGATTAAAAGCACTAAGAAAAAAATATGTTTATAAAAGGGGGTAGAGTTCATATTGCCTTATTGAAAACCAAATATATTATTTTATTTATTTTACATTGTCTTATGACTGGTTGATCTACTTTGTTTTTATTATTAATTATTGCAATTTTCTTTTGTCAGAAAGATGTTATTTTGTTAAACCAAAGAAAATAAATTCTTAACTTCAAATAAGTAATTACTTTTGCCAACGACGTTGAACGGAGATAACATTTTGCCCACTTTGTTTTTTTTGTAAGCATACTTACGGAAAAAGTTACAGCCTAATATTTGTTAAGCCCATTAAATTTTGAAAGGTCAAGGTCACTGTTAAAATGCATACTTGAAAAACAACTTTAAACAAATTGAGATATATAACTGAAATTATTGCTAACTTGTTAGTATATATCTATTTTGATAAAAATATTCAACATTGCAAACTTTTGACTAATAACATAGATAAGATATGACTGTTTATTTTTGTAAAAAAATGATTTTTAGGTTGGAATTTGCGATTTATCGAGTACCCATTCAATTTTTCACATATCTGTTTTAGGACAGCTATATTTTTTTAAATATAACTTCGATACTAATATAGAAATACTCATATATGTATTTAGCAGTTTGAATTGTTTTTGTTTTTTTAAATAAAAAGTGTTAAATTCTTTGTTTTTCCAAGACGTTAATGTTAAAGAGAGGGTGAAAATATTGAATTTCACTTTTAGTACAATAAACCACTACAAATATTTGGTAACAGGAAAATATTTTTCCATTTTTATTATTTAAAAAATAATATATATATCCTTCTAATATTTTTTTTTCTTCCGACGTCATATTCTTTATGTTAATTTTATATATATTATACTGAAAGAAATAAATATCTTATAAACATTTTCTTAAAATTTAAAATAGTTTATTTGTAGAAATTGTTTTTACACTACAGACGATTTTTGTTAATGCTGGTAGGCAGACTCTTGTCAAATTAAGACATTCTATTGTAACTGTATTTCCTATATCAAAGATAGCACTTGCAGATCTAGTCTTTGTATTTTCCATTTCAACAACTGAAATTATCCCAAACCTATATCAGAGATTTTAAGGTTTATTGTAAAATACTACACAGTAAATTAAAATTTAATTAAATAGTCATATATTTTTTTGTTTAGTGCATACATAGTGCATGGTGGTCTTTATATACCAACTCTGATTCGGTTTATTTTTTGCATAACCACCCAAGGGACCAAGTTTCATATTTAAGAGAATAGGTATGAAATCCAAGGAAATTTGTAAAAATTTAGGGCCATTGATTCATCCTGCTTAACAAATTATCTTTTTTCCATAAATCTAAACCTCAACAATTGGTTCAAAACTTTAAAAACATTTAAAATTTTCAAAAATCTTTTTTAATGGTAATAATTCACTTCTTTAGTACAATCAAATATTGCTATTTATGGAACAAAAGAAAGTCGAATTTTGATGACTTTTGTAATATTTGTAATCTTTTAAATCAATGTAATCTCTTAGTATTGCATAGTTATTATGGAGAAAACTTAAACTTCATAAATATAGCCATAGTAAAACTAAATACAAATAATATTGCAAAAAAATGCAAGGATGAAAAAAGATGTATCTAAGGTTTCTCTCCCAACATCTAGGGTTAAATAAGACTTACAAAAATCTTTTGTATTTCAATATTTTATTTTGTTAGTTGATAATGTAAAAAAGTAGTTTAATTATAATTATTTATAAATAATTATGAAACAAGATTTCCTATCTACCGAATAATTTCGCATATTTACGATGGGGTAAATAAATAACAAGATTGCAAAAATCATTCTTTAAAACCGCAGTAATGAATTGCATAATTTGTTATTAGTTCAAAAAATAATGAAGCAAATTCCCCAAAAAATAGATTTACATGATATTATCTATGATAAATTAAGAATTTTCATAAAAAGTGGACCAGAAATATGATGTACATATGATATTTAAGTTAGAGAAGTATGGAAGGATTGCTTTATTAATATTTAACACTTTTTATTATCTCTACCAAAGAAGTCCAAGTTAAGGTTTTGCTCCGGTTTATTTGTCTGTTTATAAGCATAATTAGAAGAAAAAAAAGTTACAGACAGATTTTGGTAAAACTTTGTAGTATCTTTGAGGGATCATTCAATGGTGAGGGGTAAAGGTTAAAAATCAGAAGCTAACATAAAATGTAAAAATGCTTCATCGACCATAACTTTTGAAAAAATTGAGATACATAAATCAAATTAATGTTTATTTGTTTGGTGAAATTATTTTTGGGGAGATTCGCTCTCTAGTTCTATTTTAATTATTTATGCATACCTAGTTGAATTATAGCCCTGGGGTTTGGTTGTGTATTTCACAATTAGTCAACGTCCAGCTTTACAAAATTTATCTATTTTTCGCTTACTATTTATTCGTTATTGTGTGTGGTTTAGTGTTATGGAATTTAAAAAGGGGGATATGTGGATCTTAGAAAATATAACGGCGTAAAAATATTGATAAGGATTAATTAAAGAAAATGAGAATTAAGAATTTATGGGTAAGACTAGCAGAAAATGTATTCTTTCTTTTTCATGTAAAAAAATAAATTTCTAAGTTTCATAGTACCTATAATTAACTAACGGGATCCCGTTCAACGACAATTTGCAGAAAAATGAGAAATCCATGTATTTATCTATTACGTATTCAATTGATATGAATCTCGACTCTTTAACTTTGATTTTGATAAATTAGCATTTATATTCCTACGTATGCAAAGTGTGTTGAATAATAAATAGATATAATCAAAGAGAATATTCGAAATTTTCGAGGAGGGAGTCTACAGATAAAAACACACATCACTTCACTAAAAAAAGAGCCTCGATGCATATAATGGCAAAAAGAGGAAAATCATGAAGCAATGATTTGCTACAAAAGCGTTGAGAGAGCTCCAAAAGAACGACTCGAAATATTCAATTTTGACTTGAAATAAACAGCTATACGACCATGGTCCCTATACCATGATCTAGTTTTATTAAAGAAGAAAATGTGTTTTTAATTTGTACATAATATTCTAGTTTTAAAATTTTTTTCATTATTATTAAACCTATTAATAAAATAATTGACCATAAACCATTGCTTCTGTTGGTTTTTTGATTTTATTTAATTAAGGAGTTCATTGTTTATACTTTCCTTTTTTGTAAAACCAATGCTAACATGCTACAAAAAAATAATGAGGATTTGTTACATGTAAACTGGTACTTTTTAAAATCTGATAACTTGTATCTGCTGGAATCATATAATTTTTATTTGATTAATATTGTTATAAAATATAATAATTGGGGATATAAATCTTGAATCATCAAGAAAATATGCAAATAAGTTTATTCTTCGTAACTTGATTTACTAGACACGGTTAACATTTTGAATCAAAGGGATTGTATATAATGGAGAAGAGGAAAAAAAAAATCCAGGATTGATTTGGCTCTTTTATCCCCCGTTTTATTTTGTAAGGTTAAAAAGCATATTATGGCTCTGTACCATCTTCAGACCATAAAATATTGGAACTTGATTTCAGGAGTGTTCATTGTTTTAGAATTTTTGGTACAGTGGAGGAAGAAGCGATATACTAAAATAGATTTTCAGAAAATTGCAAATATTGTAAGAAGTCAGAAAATGACGTCAGTCGGAGAATTTGAAAGATGATATTGTTACATATTTACTATTATTGAAATTAAAAAGCTTTCTAGATAAATCAAACGATCCATGCTGTAAAAAAATGAGACATATCGAATTATATCTGTAGTAATTGTCAGTCAGATTCAGCCAATATTGACTAAGAAGATTGGTATTCATCTGGAAGGTTTCTAATCGCCCATGTTGAAAAAATATGGCATTTGATACAGTAAATCATGATCAGATTCTCCATACTACGAATAAATTTCCTCCCAAGTGGTTTTACAACCCTGTTAGACATTTACTTTTTGACGGGAATTCTACAATGAATATAGATGGAGAAAAAATGTAATTTGATAATGTTAAATAGAAGCTGTTTTCAAGGATGTCCGACCGCTTCTCTATTGTTTGTTATGCCCATAGAAGAATTATCCATAGAAATTAAGTAAAAATATGGTAGCTGTGCTATTTTATTCGATGCCAAACCCCATAAAAATTTGAAATAAAATAGAAAAATTATTATCTATGCCAACGATTTTACTTTGGTTATAGAAGCCAACTCATTAGGAGAATTGAGGCTATTATGTTTTCTTTCAAAAAATTTAAAAAGAAGTCTGGGTTAGAAATTAATCAAAGAAAACTAAGTATTCTGCCATTAGATGAATGGAGTCCAGTTATAGTATCAAAGTTTTTGAGTTGCATTATAAAGGAAAACACCTACTTTTTTGGGCATAGAGTATAAAAGTCAAGTGGAATTTGATTCAAATTGGGTTACACTTAGGGCTTTAACATATAAAACAATCTTTATCGTGGAAGTTTGAATCTCCAGATGCGTATTGACTTTTATAGTACATTTATATTTCCTTTAGTTCTGTACAAGGCATCAGCTCTACCATTATTGATAGATTTGGCAATCAAAGAGGAGAGCAAATAGGTTTTGTGTCTCTTTCACAAGTCTTATATTCCGGTTCTTGAAAGACTTAGAAAACATTTTGCTGGTGGATTGGTACTCTTGAGAAAGTTTTACCAAAAATATATAAAAAAAAATTAATTGGCATGTCCAATAAACCCGATCTTGAATGGAGATCGACTGTATGTAATTCAAATATATATTCTTGGATTATGCTCAACTCTGACCAATCAAATAGTTTTTTGGAGTCCATCTCTAAAACTTGGGCAGCTGTACAAAGAATTATACGGCACGGGAATCCTGTCTTTGATTCTACGTCAAGAATGGATATCGTGAGACAAAATGCATGGAAAAGATATTCTTTCAAGAGTATAGAAAGTCCTAGGGACTTGGAAATGGAAGCAATAGCTGATAATATAATTACTGTTGATGACTTGAACTACACCAAAAACTCCCTGTTAAATAATGGAAATACCGGGTTCCCCTTACGAAATCTGCAAGACATAATTTAAATCCATGGCCCTGGCACTTAAAGATGAGGATTTCGAATTCATGTGCTGATATATTGTACAAGCTATTTCCAAATTTCAGCAGAAAATTGAAATTATCATAGTCTTGGACTAACACAATCGGTAATTATTTGTGTGGAGACGAAAAAGTGCAGAAATTCGGGCAATGCATTTCGCTCTTTTGAGTGCCAAATCCCTTATTGGCAATAAATTGGTAAGTGGAGAACCAGTTCTCAGAGAAAACCTGAGATCAATAGTTTTGTCCTCTGCAGCAAGATATGGTGCTTTTGCATTGAAAATACCAAGAATGTGTTGTGATTCCTTGGACCCTACTATTGACATTGTGAAATATAAATTGTCAGATTCAACAAGATATATAACTACTTTAAAAACTATTGTCGAGAGGTAAGAACGCTTTTCATCGAGGGAGATCAATGGATGGATTTGTATAATTTTTATTTCAGTGTGCGATTCTTTTTTATGACTTTTTGATTGCCGGAATCTTTAACTGTTTTTTTCTTGGGTAGGAGTACTAATTTTAAACAAAAATGCTTATTTTTGTATTTTATTATATTACCACCTATATTTACTTTACTAAACATAAATAAATGTTTCTAGCTTTCTTTCTCCAAAAATAATCCAAGTCTTAACGTGGTAGATGAATAATTAGAGATAGGTATTTACATCTCACTTGATCTTAAATTTACGGATCTACATTTAGAAAAGCTATCACTGTAGAGCAAAACTTGCGGTTCTATTTATTTGAATACATATTGTTCACACCACCTACCTTTTAAATTATGAGGAGGAATATAAATGTGTTCTTGCTCCAGGGAATAACACTTTCAACATTTATAATAGAATTAGTGCAGTTCTAATATTAAAACTATTTTTAAATATATATGTATATCATTCTTTTATTATGAATTTAATACAAAAAAAAAGAAAAAAAAGAAAGATAGTTGAGCTTTCTTTTATTCTTCTAAGGAAATGTTCTCACCACTCTTATGTAACAGAAATTGAATTAAGTTTCAAAAAAGAATAATAACATCATTATTTTCCCCTTTTTTATCATAAAACTGTATTTTTTCGCAACAAAAGTTAAACAGAATTTGGAAATCATTAAAATAAGTTTCAAACCCTTGTAACTCTCTCTGCTTGGTGAAACTCTCCAAACTTTATATTCTACTAATCTTAATTTAAGGATTTGTTATCAATAATTATTTTATAATGAAACTACTAGTCTTAGGTATATACTTACAAGTCAGATTGTGTCAATGTTCCTGTTATAGGTTTGATAGTTTTAAAAAGAGTGACACATCATTATATTAATTGTGTCACTAGAGGGTGCCAATTAAAGATTGTTGTGTTGGAAAAAACAGTGTATTTCATTGAACACTAAACATGGAGAGGCGAAACATCAAACAATGAATTATCCTTTCTTCTTGATGACTTCATTGATTCTCCTGGGCCTTTCAGTAGCAAGATTCTCCAAGGGCTGTCACTAGCAAGATTCTCCAGGACTCTAGAATCCAAAATTCATCTTAAATATTTTATCTGTTTGATTACATTCTACTATGATGTGCAAGGGAGCAGACTGTTACATTTATCCTCCATGATACCCCACATATTTTCGGTTGGATTTAAGTCTGGACGTTTCCCAGGGCATTGATATTTCTCCTTAAAACCATTTAGATGCTCAGAACACCACTTTTGAGTAGACTTTGCGGCATGGGATGCAGCATTGTCATGCATGAAGATAGCCTCACAAGGTAAAAAAAAAGTAAAGCAACTACTATTTAGAACACATCAAGCAGTATATGAAAAATAGTGGGAAATTGGAACCCGATAATCTTTAATTCTCACCCTCTACATATATATAAAAAAAACAAAGATATTAACATAATATATTACAGTTTTCTAAGCTTCAGGATGATTAATACTATTGTATCTCAGGACTTGGCATCCTCCTTTTATACCATAGAATGTTATACGTTTCACAGGATTTTAAACAATAAGCTTCTTTTTCCCTCAATGTATTCTTAACAAAGATTACTTCTACCTCAGAACAAAACATTATGAATTTAACATCATCTACCTTCCTAAACCCAATAAATACTTCTTTAAACATAGCTTTTATCATGGAAGAGCCTGTACTTGGAACTGTATACCTTTAAGCTTTCACAAGGGAGGTGAGGCTGACCTTGAGTACTTTTTACTCAATTTTCTTCTTCTTTTTTGTCTGACACATACATATATCTATTTTTACTTTTTTTTTACATTTCAGACTTGTTTTTTATGCCCTTTACATTTTCTTTTTTATTATTCAGGCCTTAGATCCTTTACTTTTACTCAATGTAATATATGTATAGTCGACCATTATAGACATTATCTATCTGGGCTGGTCAAAGAAAACAAATTACAGTTTAAATTGAACTAGTATAACAAATACGTCTTAAACATATGTAAATCTTATACTTTCCATTTAGTTGTGTTTCCAAAGAACAATTTACGAAAACGTTTGAAATATTGTAAAAGGAAGAGCTTTATCAGACAAGTATATTTACAACAACAACAGCCGTATTAAATTACACAGCTGTCAGGAAATTCAATTTTGATATGTAGAATTACTTCAGTTTATATGTTTGCATGGTACATCTAAGGAATCCTCTGATGTTTTTTAGGACTGATGTCATATTTGGAGAAGAAAAAAAAATTTCATACGCGATGAATTCGTCCATTAAAACAAAACTTTAACCCCCCCTCCGCTTAACTAATAACTAATTCAATGGCAACGCCTTGATGAGTTTCTGGGACTGATGATAGTGTTTGACTCTCATAACTAAGGAACATCAACAGGAGCATCCGCAAGGAGTGAGCTGTAAGGGTTGTAGCCCCTCTAAAATATCTTATTTTTATCATGAACATTATATTTTTTTTTTATTATTTTGGAGAACATTTTAAATGTAAAAAACTTATGGAATTTTTTTACACAAAGAAAAAAAAGAAAGCATACCCCAAAATAAAATCCTGTGGACGCTTCTAATCAATATCAATGGCAATTAGAGAAAAAGTTTGGAATCATATGTTGTTTCACTCTTAAAATTTCTTCGACTCTAAAGTTCATAATTAATTCATAGTCAAAATGATAACCTACATACATATGTTGGTCTTGACGTGGAATGTTTCTTCGGAATATTAGTTAAACAACCCAAGGATTTAATGTCAGTCCTATTAAGAAATAATAAATGGCTGACTTTGATATGTGATTGTCTACAACTACCTGGCTCTATTTTATTAATATTCTGTAATAGTGAGAAAGAGAAAATCTTTGAACATGAGACTCTCGATTAAACTATTATCATATTTTGAAAATAATTCCTAGTAGCTTTGCAATCCACGGAAATACCTGAGATAAATGGATTTCAGATGATATAATCCAAGTTTATCCTAGACACTCTCCCAATGTACCGTATTTCCTCAATGTGTGGTTTAGTTGTAGCCACAATCTTGTATATAAGTGTCAATGCTCCTCCAATAAGTTCTATGTCATATAAAAGAAAAAAATCCTTGAAGTTCTCCTTCAATAGAATACATATATTTTCCCTTGTATCCACTGTATTTGAATTGTTGCTACAACTTTGAAAGGGATGCAATCACAAATTTAGAAAATCATTTATCCAGCAAGGAGCTCTGAATTATAGATCCTTAACAAATTTAATTAATATTTTAAGCCCTATTTAATCTATTTAATATTACATTTCTTATTTTCTAATTGAAAATTATATCCATTTAGTGAGAAGATTATGTTAACGAATCATGTTTAGTTATATTTTAGTTTTCAAAGATATATTGTTGAAAAATAATAATCTTATAAAAAAAATACAATGAATTATATTAATTTTTCTCAAAAGTTATAAATTATATTTAAAAAGAAGTTGTAAATGTTCCTTTAAAAAAATAATTATTATTTATATCTTTTATTATCCATACAATACTTTAGGATTTATTATTAAATATGTAAAAAAAAATAATATCTCACACCTTACAATGTAGTCAGTTTACTTAGAACTCAAATTAAGATCCTTATGCTTACAGATAAATAGTTAATTTGACTAATTTATTAAAATGTGGAATAAGTTGGCTAATGATCCTTATGTATTGTATCCATTCAAAATCCAATTTTTGTTGAAGTCTAGACACTAATCTTACAAAAATTTTATGAAAATCAGGATAAAAAAACATATAGTATAAATAAAGAAATTAATATCATCTATATTTAACAGTACAATTATTCTCGTGAAATAGTAAATAGTTTTTTGAAAAAAAAAATATATATATCAAATATCATTATTCCTTGATATTCAAAAGTCTGTAGGTGTCTTGTTACCGTTTAAAATTGATTTGACCTTATCAACACATTTAACAAAAATAAAATCATTCCTTTTCTCTATTAGTCCTTCTTGCATTACTCCATAATTTGTGCATCATTCATTCTATTATGACTATGTTATTTTGAAATGCTCTATCTCATCCATAAACATTATTTTAATTTTCTTATAAATATCCCATATATTATAAAATTATGAAAATGAATTCCTTGAAATATTAGATTCAATATTTAATTGTTAATCCTTTTGTTCTGTGAGATCCCACTCTGAGAGCTATGATAAATAAACCAACCTGATTTTTAGCATAGTGATAACCCTACATATGTAAAACATGATATTTGTTAACGGTTGCAACATCCTTTGCTAAAAAGATAGTAAATAACAAACTCCCTTTTCTCCCATTCTCTTTGTTAAATGAATTCAATTTGCTACATTGAATATGAATGGAATATCATTTGTCAGTCCTATGATTAACTGAAATAAACTTACTTTATTATCTAAATATGTACATCTGGCAACATAAAATAACATTTACTAATCTATTACAAAACTCCTAGTAAAAATACTCATTCATACAGGGTGGTCCAGTAAAATTAGGGAAATATTTAAAGGCTTATGACGGACAAACTCTACGAGGTAGAGCCACATCTTTTTTATTATTTAAAAGGTAAATTTAATAACATTTAATTATTTATAAGGAAATCTATCTATTTTGATAACTTCAGCCACACGGCTGTCAGAAGCATTGGCAGGTCTCTAGCGGATATAGCTTTGCTATTGTACTGGTTATGGTTTTGCAATTTTTATTTATATCCCTCGGATAGATGGAGAAGACCAAAGAATAAATTACTCCTTCCAACAAGACAGTGCAGCAGAGCACAAGGCCAAAAAAGTCGTAGATATTTTGGCCACTAAATATCACAGAAAACTTTTTGAGCCCATATTTTTTGCCTACAAAAACCTCTGACCTAAGTCAATGTAATTTTTATCTCTGGGGAAGGGCCGAGCATGGGATCTGTTCCAAGTATAATTCCTATGTGGAGGTCCTGAAGAAGCTCATAAACCATAACAAGGCAAAGATGGATCTGCATGATGTTGCCCAGCCCTACCAAGGCTTACGGCGCTGTGAGGCCGAGGTTAGCAAGAAGGGAGGATTAATATATCATTAAATGTAGCCTTACATAATAATAAAAACCCCATATAACTCGTTGGATATTTGTCTTTAAATATTTCCCAATATATCTGGATCTCCCTGTAACATTACAGTTATTTAAAAAAAAGCATACATTTAGTTTTCCCAAAAACTAGTTATATGCATTTCAAAAGTATTTAAAATATAATTTAAAATGCATTTTTTAGTGTATAATTACTTTTCAGAAAAACTTTATTTTATTGACTATAACATAATATCTTGCTTGATATTATTGTATTATAAATATAATTATAACTGTAATTCGTTGTATTATTTTAAAAAAATACATAGTTTATCATCATCTTTATATTGAATATTCATTGTCTAATAGTTAAAAGAAACTGAAAATAAAATATAGGGATGGAGATAAAAATTCATTTTCAACATGCATTTTGAATTATTTTATTCAGTCAGTTGTTAGTAGAGATTGAACAATACATAATTCTTAGTGTGCAATTATACAATAGAACAAGGTGGTGTGGCAGTCAGTAGTTTTTTTATTAAAAATTGAGCATTCTCAGAAGAATTTTGAGAGCCCCACCATGTGAGAAAGATACGTAAATGTTATTTTTTTTAATAATATCAAAATTATGAACTGAGATTTTTATATTTTTTGTCATAAGACTGCTCCACTCTGTCACTTTGTTTGGGATCGAATATAAGTAAACAAATTTTACAATTGTTTTTTTGTACACTTAAAAGCAAGGTTGACTCTTTATCGATCCAGCAGTTCTAGCAGTTCCGATTCTTGAACTGCTAGAACCGGAACTGACACTGCAATATATTGCTTATCATTCTTGGTTCTTGTACTTTAGTTCCTATGTAGACTACATAAAGAAAATACAATATATTACGTTTATTTTTTTGAATAAATTAAATTAAATGAATAATGCAATTTGCTGAGTTTATGTGTGCAATTACATTGTTTTGCAATGATTTTTTACATTGCATGGGTAATACAGTTGTATCTGATTTAGTTCTAAATAGCTAAGGGCTACTTGGAAATGTGGTTTCAGGGACGAGATGATGTAAATAAAAGAAGGAAGGGGTAGGGTAGATTACGGATTCAGGTCCGCTACTAAGCTTGTGGGGAACCTATAATACTTCTCAAACTTTACATTTTAGCTGATCGATGTATGTATGCGTATTTTGGGGACTGAAAGGAATTCTTAATTTTCCACCTTTTTTGAGCTCCCACACCCTACCTAGCATCCCGTTATGGCCCCTATATTGAAAAAAATTGTACTTGAACTTGTTTGCGGCGGACCGGTTTGTATATAATATCATTTTCTAGCAATGCCCCTTGTTTTAAGTGCTTGTTACCAGACTGAGCCTATATAAAAAAGAGCGAAGACCGAAGAACAGAACCGATACTGAGAAGGGGAACTGAGACTTAGACCGAACCCGTTGAAATGAAACAACTGAGACCAGGACCAATATAATCGCTAAACCTGAACCGGACGCAACCTTGCTTAAAAGTGTACGCACGTTCACGTTTAGTTGAAATTATATTCTGAGTACAACAAGGATTCTCACTAATAACTAAATAAGAAATCATCAACCTTCATCAACACACTAGTGATGACTGATTACTTTATTTACTTAATAGATTGTCTTTCTTCAAGAATTAAAGAATAATTATTATAGCTTTGGAAATAAAATATCGCAATTGTTTAGGTCATATTTAATACAGCTCTAGTTATTAGTATGAAGAATTTCCAGGAATGCTGTTATATTGTGTTTCAGAAAAGACAGAAAATAACGTTTGCTACATATTGTTGTCAAAAAAATAATCTAAAATACCTATAGAACTGATTTAGGTACAGTTTGGTTTTGGTTTGGTTGACTTAAGATACTGATGGCCATTTTTTTAAACTACTTTGCTATTTATTTAATATTTATACTTACTTGCCTATGTCTAATTTTTTTAAGATAGAAAAATGAACCAAAACAATATATTCTCATTAGGAATCATTAGAAAGAGATCTTGAGACAAAAGAAATTGATTAATTCGAAATAGATATGATAGATGATATAACTTATCTTAAAGACCTTAGTTATAAAAATGCGAAATGCACTGTTTAGTTTGAGTAGATTCCTTGGGTTTTTTCCATTTCTTTTTTCCTGCTCACGATGTTTCTTCTTATAAATATCACAGAATTTGTCTCTTGTCACTTTGTAATTTTACCTCAAGACGTATATTTGACTTTGTCTTCCTTACCCAGTATTCACATTTATATGAAAGGGCAAATTCATGAATGAAAAATAATTATTTTATAGCTAACTATGTTTGGACAAATATTGTACAAGTAATCTCTGTTTTGTCACTTAGAAACTGAGAAAATGCCATCTGAACGTAACCAACCAATTCCGGTCCCTGCACTTTTGGACGCTGGCAAGAAACCAACAGACATTGTAAAGCAATTGGGGATCTCCAGAACAACCGTCTATACCATTATGAAGTCGGAGACGGTGGACAGGAAGCTTGTGTCGTGTAGGATAATTAAATCATTTTGAAAGAAGTCAAGGAGGCTGCCCAGGCCAACCCTTTGAAGTCAATGCTGGAGCACACCAAGTACTTTGCAACGTCTGCAATACTAGCAAAAACCTGGAAAGGAAGATCCTTGTAAGGGTGGAGAGGCCCCTCATAACACCAGCCATGAATGAAGCCTATCTCCAACATTGCAAGCCTCTGCTGAATCTCAAGAAGGGCGATGCCAGTTTGGTTGTGATCTTCAGTGATGAAAAGACATAGACAGAGAACCCCGTGCTAAACTGTCAAAACGACAGGTATTTGTCCTTTGGGGAGGTGGATGAGTCTTTACGGACTCTCACTACCACAAAACACCCTGCATCTGTCATATTCCTGGGATTTGTGGTCTCAGATAGCAAGGCCGTTCGCCTCATCTGGTTCCCGGTTGAGTAAAGGCTCCCAGGGGCCAAGTAAGTACAGCTTTGGAGGAGAAGTTGTTGGCATGTTTCCAAACCAATGCGCGGACATGTACGTGGTGTTCCAGCAGGATGGTACGCCTGCCCACACCTCCAAAAAGGCCCAGAAGTGTAGGTCAACTTGCCCTCCTGGCCAAAGAAAATGTGGCCACCTCTCACAAAATGCCAACCCATTGGACTTCACTTTTTGTGTGCATGTTGAATTCAAGGCCTGCACAGTTCGTCACTCAAATATAAAAACTTCAGGGATATTGTCAACTGGCAGTGGGATGGCATGTCTACGGACTTCATCTACAATGGGTGTAAGGCCTTCTGTGGCCGTCTAGAAGCCATCATTGCTGCCAAGAGAGCGCTAATCGATGGTTATGAAATCCAAGACATCATAATAGTTATATTTATTTTATTGACGTACCCTATTACAAATGTTTGCTGAAATACATCTTGATAAAGTCTTAGAAAAAAATCTATGGCAGTGACTATGCTAATTAGTCAGATAGAACGCACTATCTTGTTAGTATTAAACTACTTAAAAATAATAAATATTTCATCTATTATAATTATAGGTTATATAATGTAATTATTTACAATATTACAGCTGTATTGTTTTGTTGTTATTCACGTGGGTACTTTAATTGTATCTTCCAACCTTTGTTACAGAAAGAAAAAGAAAAAAAGGTAGTTAGTTAAACTGTTAGTCATCCATTTTTTTTCAACAACGGAATTATTATTCAATAATTTTTGGGAATTGTTCACAGCTTAACAATAGATAATTCGAATTCAACCAATCAACATTCAAAATACGGATACCGGGAAAAGAAGCATAAACATCAACAGTTGACAATACAATACGGTATATATTTTTCACAGTTATTATTTTTTTATTATAGAATCACGTGTTTTTTTTTCCAAATATGATTAAATATGCTTGTTTGCTTTAATAAAGTAGAAATTAAAAAGTTTTAAATGCTACAAAGCAATTCAACAATTTGGTTTGAGGAAATACTTTAATTTAAGTTTTATTACTTATATATGTCTTTGAACTAAAATAATTTTTATTTAAATTAGAGTTGTGTAGTATGGTATTTAATAGACACCGTTTTTGACGCAAATTTTGACGAAAATTCCAAATTTGTCTTCTACCAAATACAGTTTTTAAGATAAAGGTAATTTTGTCTGTATAAGTTTGCTTATTTATTTGTGGTAAATCAATAAATTAGATAAAGCCTCGCTATATTGAAATTATGTTTTTAAATAAAAATGGATCTACAAATCGAAAAAGTTGTACATATTCTTCTAAAATAGAGTATAATATAAAAAAGAATGTCCTAAAAATAAGTAAAAAAAGTAGTTATGTTTTCAGGGGCGCCATTTCTAAACTTGCTCTATGAATATAACTACCAATGTTTATTTTGAAAGTACTTCATGTCTGAAGAAGTGAGGTCTCCTTTCCTTCAGAGTGTCTGTCAACAGGTGGTGTGGGGCCGTTGTATAAGAAGATAACCCTAAGTCCTCCTTCACAGCCCTCCTGATTGTCCCAGCGTCCACGTCAAACTCGTTAGAGATACGATTCATGGATTTTGGGGTCCTCCTTCATCTTCTTCTTCGGGTCCCCAAGAAACTCAGAATCCCTTTTCAAGTTGTGCCCCCTACATGTTTCTTATCTTGAGAGATATTTTCCATCCTTTTTCATCTTGACCACCTTGAAATGAAGATCCTGGAGCACTTCACAATGTCAATTATCCCTACCAGCTCAATTTTAGTGCCCAGAAGGTCTGAGATCTTCTGCCTTCTTCCTTCTTGCTCACTCAAGATGAAAGATTTGAGAAATGTTTATTATTGTTTACTTATGCAAAAAGCCCAGAAGATTTGGAATATGCAAGAAATATCACAAAACCTCTCTAGTTGAATTACATAATTAGCATTTATTAACAGTCCATGTTTTGCTTCCGAACCTCGTAGATGTATTAAGGAATGGAAAAGTAGCATAATCAAAAAAAAGTAACGATGACATTATCTTGAAAATGTAATAATAACCAAAAACAAAACATCTAAAATTAAAGCAATTGTGCTTGACACTTCCCTTTGTGGACTGTTGGTATCAGACGGGGGTGCACAGGTTATTTGTGCTGCGAAATAGCTTATTTTTTAAACGAAATTTTCTCTCCAACCAGTTATATAATTAACCTTCGCCTCTTGGTTCCTTGTCAATCCTGGAATTGTTTCTTGTTCCGGCATATAGGTTTGTCTTAGGTGTTGCTGGAGCTTGGGTTGGTTTGTTGTTCGATTGCATCCCACACAAAAAATCCATCAGATTAATCTCCGGCGAGTTAGGAGGCAAAAAATCCAGCAGGATGAAGTTGTCAAAATTGTCTTAGAGCAGTATGATATTTTTTTTTATGTGTGGCAGGGAGCTGATTCCTACTGTTACATGTAAGGCCTTTCATAGGCAAACATATAGATCCAGGGCTTCACCAGAGTTTGATAAATTGTTATGTATTAGCTTTTGGCGCAGATTCTATGGAGAACTCCATGCCTTTTCCAAATATTTCAGACACCACATATGTCAAAGGATTCAATTTTTTTTGCCAATTGGTGGAAGTTTGAACAAGCTGCAAAAAAATCAGCTGCGAAAGTGCTTTTATTTACCCATTAGAGCGTACTAAAGTAGCGATATAGATAGCTTGGTTACCCTGTATGTTTTTAAGCAATGCTAATTAGTATATTTACCTACAAAATTATTTGAAATTAAAAAAAGTTTATTGAACATTCTTAATCTACTTTTAACAAATATGAGTGAGTACACAGAAGAACAATGGTGGTATAAGACTTTCATTTGTGGTCTGCTGGTATCAAAAAGGAACCCACCAAAGTTCCAAAAATATACTGCCTTACAAAAGAGTGATATTTGAGTCTATTATAAATTATAGTGAAATACAAATATTATCTTCCTGCAAAACTTTAAGAGAATGAATTTCTATATGTCTAAATACATCTTTGAAAAGTAAATATTAGTTGTTGTAAAAATGATTTCATTGTCCACTAAGGAGGTTGATTTAGGATAATTAATATGACTATGTATACAAAACTTCATTATGAGGTAGTGGTCAAATGTTTTACTTGTATATAGCTTTCTATATGCCATCAAAAACTTGCTAGGTAATGTATTAGTAAAATAAAGTAATTAACCTTAAATATATATGAAGTTAAGTTCCTAGATACAGTAAGGAAATAAATAATTTTGATTGAAAGGTAAGAGTTTAATCCCCTATATTTGACGATCTTGATATGACTTATCAATATATTAACGTAATCATTTTTGAATTTTCAAAAAAATGGCACTTGATCTGATTAATTTCAGTAATAAGTGGATAAAAGGGTTGCTAAAGCTTTAAAAATAATACATTTAACACCAAAGTATCAATATTTTTTTTATAAATACACTATAAGAATCGCCATTTCCTTAGTCAATAAAGATTGTAGTTTTTTTTATATTTCTATACAGTTTAGATCTTTATGTTTTTAGGACTTAAAACAAAAGTTATGTATATGTAGGGACTTGTAGATCAATATGCATATTTTAATTCTATATTTTGAAAGCTTTTAGATTCAAATCATTATTCTATATTGTTAACCTCGAATAAAAATGTTTTAAATATTATATGTATTCACGATGTCTTGAACATAAATAATAGCAGTACTTTAACAATACATCAAGAACAAAGGGTCATTCAATATATTTTAATTTTATAGATACCTGTGACGAAGAAAATTCCTTAGTAAATGAAGATCAGCGCAACGTAATAATATTTTAAAAAGCTATAAAAATTTGCAAATTATTTATAAAGACAAAGCAACAGTCAAAAATTACAACCTCTAATTTATATTGTTAAAAATTTATACGATAATTTATTGGAACATAATTGTAGAAAAAATGAACTAAACTATTATTCAAGTGAAATTTTTAGTTTGACAATGTGAGCAGAATTTTTTTAAATATTTTCAATCCCTGTTATTGTTATTTTTCTCATTTTGAAGAGAAGAAATCTAAATAAAAGTAATAACTATTAAATGAGCTCATGAATAATGAAGAATATTACTAAGGATTTCTTGGGGAGTTTTTTGTGTAGTCCTTGTTGTCTAAGGCTAGAACTGAGGATCGACAACGGATTCATTCTTTCATATGTCCCTGCTATATAAGGAGTTAGATTAGTTTAATTTTTGTCCTTTCATAACTACACGCAACTATTTAAAAAAATAGCATGACAACTAGGCTGCTCTTCTTCCAAACATTTTCATATTTTCAGGGTAACTATATCACTTTTCTGTCTTTATTTTCAAGTATAACGGCAAGTCATATTTTAAACAGCTCTATGTAGCTGGCAATATATTCTTCATAAGTCCGTGCACGAGTTAAATATACATTTTTGTAAATATAAATCAGCATTATGTAAAAATTTATTAATCGGACATTCAGTCAAAATTTAGAAACAAACAAATGTATATATTTTATTATTTACCAAATATGTCTAATTATGTTTTTGAAATATTTGAATATATTTTCATATAGGATAAATGTAAAAAAAGGATTAAGTTTTGAAATTCTAAAAATATATTACAGTTAGTTATCGTTTAAGAATAAATTTTGTAGAATTAAAAGTATAGCAAATGTTTTATTCATTTTGTTCAATTTTGATCGTTAACTTATTTGATAAGAAATATTCAATATTTGGTACATCTGTAATTTAAAATAGATATATATTTATTTATTTTTAGCAACTTTTTAAAATAAACGGTCCCTTATTTTTTTATGAGACAGAAAAGAGGGAGCAACAGACACACAGTACATAAAATTAGAAATAAATTAGGAAAATAAACTTATCTTAATCATATTTATAAATACAGTTGTATAAAATATTACCAAAAACAGTGTAAAATTTTATTTATTTGACTCATGTTTTATTAACCAGAGATGTTATCAATATTTTTTTTTTTTTTTGCATTCTTCAATGGAGAAAATCTAAGTATCAACTAATCTCTAGTGAATGTGCTCACGAATGACATGGAGTAAAAATAATGTTTTGTTGGTGAGTTATAAGTGATAATATCCTTGACAGATATAAAGTGGGATTTCGTTTAATTTTCTTCTTCTCATTGCTGCTTGCAAATAATCTATTGAAAAATCCTGACAGCTAAGTGGCTCTCCTTACAAATATTCTTCGAATTATCAAAGATGCCATGTTAATTTTAGGTTTTTTTTCTTACATACTCACAGGTCGTTTTATATACAACTCTATCAATAAAACTTAAAAGGAACACAAAACCTGATGTTCATATCACTGCTTTCATTACGTTACGGGAAGAAATATAATGGATCCAGTTTTGCAAGAATACGAGTATACCATGAATTTATTCAACATCTGACTCCTAACGACACCTGACTAGGATTATAATTCGTGGAGAGATGTAATCGTGCATCAAATATATGGAATGGATGACACTATCTCACAGCACTGATTCCATTATATTTTTACATATACTGAGGTGTAAGCACGGATATGAATTGCAGGGTTTTTATCCCAATTAGTTTGATTAATATGGCTGACGTTGGTTTTTCTTTCAAATTTCTTCTTCTATTTTATGTACCTTGTGTTTGCTGCTCCCTTTTTTCTCGCTCATAAAAAATTTGGGACCCTGTATTACAATTTCCTTCTATATTTTAGTAGATAATTCCAAACGTAATTAAGTATTTAAATTTATGTTTAAGAACACGATCACCACAATTGAAACATTCAAGAAAGGAAACAAAAATGCTTAAACAATGAAACATTGCACTTGCTTAAATTATGTACAATATCCTAATTTGTATCAGGTATAATATTAGTTTAACAATTTAAATAGTGATATATTACTTTTCCAGTCACTAATAGTATATTACATATTATTTTGCTAAAAAAGTAATATGTAATATAATGAAATTAGTTTTTAACTGAATGATATAATAAGTATGTATATTAGTTAACTATCTACATGATATACATAGGTTAATACATTTACCACACTATATAAGTTTAAATGTTTCACTCAACGTGCAACATCTACTAATAAATTTATGTCATCCAGATTACTCTACAAAATATTATATAAAAAAGAAAGATTTATATTTTCTACTGGGGCGATGTATTACTCAAGAGTCTAGATAAAGATGAGAGTTGTTAAATTCTCAAATTATGGTTTTTATAAAATTCTGAATATTTTGTAAAGTATCAGGTAAACATATTTTATTTTATTTGAAACTGTTTTTTTGGATTCTTTATGTTCACTTTGAATCAATTTTTAACTATTTCAATTCATTTTTTATATCACTGGTTCATTTTAAAGTTAAATGGTTAAAAACGTGATCTCTCATCAGTTGAGTAAGCAAAGTGATTTATAAGAAGATATTATTTTGATTGGAAGAAAAGAAGTTTTATACAATCACAATAAAAATATTTTGACTCATCAACAACAACTCAGCAACAGTTTCAGTTATATTCAATTTTCTATAGCAGGAGTGTAGAATAGAGTTAAACAGAACTATGGGAACCTGATAGTTTCTAATAACGTTTCATAATATAACAAGGGCTATGGAGGAAGTGATCTCTTGAATGGAATAACAGATATGTTGACATTTTGATATTTAAATGGGTCAGTAGTGTTTCTGTTGTTCAAACCTGGCAACTCGTGAAAGCTTGAACAAATGTATCTCTGTCTTTTTGAATGTTTCATTCGTCATGTTGTATCCCCAATTTCAGATTAGAAATGTATCTTACCTTATTGATCCAGTCTCAGATAATATAATTATTGATGTTGAAATACGTATTATAACATCGTTTAATGGTTAGAAAGTACACAAACATATATTAGACGATGGTTAATTTAAGGAACTATTTTGCTATAGACTTGGGAGTATTTTTTTCTTCTTCATGGTTCTAAAAACAGGTGCTCTTTTTAAGTTTTGTCATAATTCGAACTAGTAAGAAAATTCTTAAGAGTTGTAAGGAAAAGTCACGTGAGTTTCAAGAAAACTTGAAGGAAATTCTGTCGAATGGATCGATTTTTTGGAAAACTTTCACTTAGGATATGTTCAATATATCTGATATAATTGAAGAAGAAAAGAGCAAAAAATGGCAATAAAAAAAAAACTCAAGTAGGAGGCAGAAATAGCAAAATGAGAGAGGGAACTTCTAGTTTGCTAACATGATTTGGTAAAACTTTTACAGAGCCCCAATATATTTTATAAAAGTTTCCGGACATATTTTCAATTTGCAGTTGGAGGTATTGTTTTTTTAAGAAGGCGAGTTGTTATTCAAGCTATATTTTTTCTATTAATATTATTCCTTATTACATCAATAAATATTTCAAAGATAACAAAACCACCGGTCCGTTGATTGGAAGTTTTTTTACTACCTTAAACTGTGAAATTATTGCTATATATTGGTAGGGTGATGGAAAGACAAACTAAACTACCGAGATAAGTTTTGTCCTTCCATCACTCATGACTTTCTTTTGCATCTCTTACGAATTTTCTTACTCGTTTCATATATGCTAAACTTAAGAATAATCAAAATTAATCCTGAGTCTATTACTCATATTCTCAGTGTAGTTAATCGTTTTTTAACAAAGCGTTTCTAAAATCTAATTAGAGCACTCCTTCTCAACCAAACATATATTATTACAATAGAGGGGAACATCAGTGGTAATATATATCTAGAACGTAGTTGATGGCAAGGATGCCCCTCAGCTCCTTTACTGTTTGTCATTGCCATTGAAGAATTAGATTTAACCTTGATCCGTTAATAATGTTGATTTGTGATTAATTTTACTGAGACTAACCATTTGATCAATTTCTATAAAGATGATGCTACAATGTACATATAAATAGGATAATTCTGAATTGCAACTTGTCCAAACATTGGAAGTAGTGCAATCTCCTCTCAAGAAGAAGTTTGAGATGATATCTGGTTTCCTGTTGATGGTATGGTCATTGTCAGTTATCTGCAACCAACAAGATTGTGTGCTTGGGATTAAATATGAAAGAAACAGGGAAACAGAGGCTAATTAGACTTCTCTAAACGTTAAGGTAATTAATAGGTTAAAAAAATGTAGATAGCTTAAGCTTGCAGAATCAAATTGACCTTTAAAATGCCCCTATTGTTATCTAAAGCATCATCCCTGTCTACATTAACCGATAAAGCTATAAATGTAAAAAGGAAATGGTTGTTTGACTTCTTCAATAAATGTTATATTTCTCGTTTAAGTAGACCAAGAACTCAGTTAGGTTGAGAACGCTTTCTCTTTGCAAGAATTCTTCCAAAAAAATTACAAAGTTCCAACTGATCTTTCTAATGATTTTATTGAATCAATTTCCCCTTCATGGGCTGTGGTACAAAGAGTAGTCTGGAAAGGTCAGTCTACGTATGATTCCTGTAAGGCAGTTAATATAATTAGTGGAGAACGGATCATCAGTATCTAAAATATATTTTCTATCCTGCCAAAGAGTTACCCCAAATCATATCTGCTCGAATCGTAAGGTATGCAATAAGACTCTCTTATGTTTAATTACAATATCGACTCCATTAAAGTTTCTGAGAATTCTTATGCAGAATCAATGTCTCGTTCTCCCAGTGATGATCCTTTGGAAGAGTGATGGAGATTTTTCAAAGGTAGAAGAAAAAGAGTTCGTAAGGAAGAAAAATCATTGGTTGATTCGTGATTGCATTATGTTTGAGAGAATCCGGGTCCCTTCGCTCTCAAAGAAATTTTTTAAGACGTATTATTAAATGGCGCCCAGTACTTTTCAATGTTGGATTTTTTAGGGTGTTATGAGCAATACGCGTTGGATGAAGACTCGAAGAAGTTGCTCGCTATTAATACACCTTTCAGACTTTTACGCATATAATACACTTCTTTCTGGCTTAGCCTATGCCCAGCCTATCATGCAAGGTGCACAGGAGAAACTTTTGAAGGGCTTGAGTGGAGTAAAAGTATACATAGATGATTTGTTGATATACACGCACAGTCAAGCGGAACACATTTTAATCCTAAGCAAAGTCTTTGAACGCCTCTGCTCCGTAGCCGCATTCCTTAAGAGGAAGAAGTGTCTCTTCTTAGATGAACAACTTAACTATCTTGGTTTTAAAATTTATTCTAGAGATCGCTCTCTAGCTCCAGAGCTGATTCCTTTAGTGTCTCTTTTCTCACCTCCAACATCGTCTATTGAGGTCAAATCGTTCTTGGGTCTCGTGCAATACTATGTTCAGTTCATTCAAGATCATTCTGAGATTGCTGCTTCTCATCATGAGCTCACGAAAACTTTGGTGGAGTTTTCCTGATCGAATGAAACTGAAGAAAAGTTCTCTCAGGAATGAAGAAGATGATGGTGGAGTCCCCATGCCTCATGCATTATAATCCAATGATCTCTCTAGTCCCCCCTACTGACGTCTCTCCACTTGTCTTGGGATCTGTTCTCTCCCAAATGGATGATGGAACCGATCGTTCCGTGACATTTACCTCGAAGAAATTGACTAACGGATGTGCGATTCAGATGGTAGTAAGTTCACAGCACTATTTTAAATATTCTCGGGATGTATTTCTTTATTTCAATTATCCTCGTAAAGATTGTGGGAAAATATTTAAGACTATGATTTATGCTTTTAACCATTGTAAGTCTCTGCACACACTGAAAGAGTTAATTCTGCTCAATTTGAAGAGTGTTACAAAAAAAGCGGTCTCTCCATTCTACTATTTGGATTATCGACTAAAAAATTTAGTCCTTCAAGTTGATCAAAGCAATAGAATATCCCCCTTTACGTTTGTTTGTGTGCATCGTAGTATATTGTTGAAAGATGCAACTTTTTTTTATAAATAAAGATGAAAAAATAAACCATGTCATGTTTGGAGCATAGAGAAACACCCATTATCCATGTACTTTTGATAAAAAACCAAGCTAAAGCTTGAGTTGCAATCAAGATCGCCATATTATCAGATTTATCACTCAGTTAAGACGCTGTAGATGTCCAATGTTTAATGACAAATTAAATTTGAGTGTTCCATATGCAAATTTAGGCTACGCCCACACTTTTTTTTTATGATTATCACAAATAATAGTAATTATTATTATCTTCTTTTTTTTTTTTTTGTAATTTTGTTAATGTAAATACTAACTGAACCGATCTAATATTTTTTTTTTTAATTTTTCAAGTTTCAATCTAATAACTAAATAACATATATGTCTCTGAATAATGTATTTTTGCTTATATCTAAATTAATAAAATTCTGTTACCTGGTCCCAGGAGTCTTTTTCAGAATTTTTTAAAATATATCAATCTTATTTTAGTCATAAATAGATAAACTATTTATCTTCTTTTTTAAATTATAGTCTTAAATAATTATTGTCTTTAATTAATTAATTAAATCTGACATGACATAAGTTATTATTAAAATGTTTTAATCCCAGGAAAAAAAAATATCATTGTAGGTATTTAAATATCATCTGTTGACCTCATAAATTAATTCAGAATGAACATTCAATTTTATATTTTGTAATTTTTTTTATAATTATTACAATAGCTTTTTCATTAAGTGCATTAATTTTCAAAATAGTAATTTTCATGGACAGTTGAAGATCATTTGAGTTCATTGATCTGTTATTAAGTTTATGCAAGGTTGAAGATTAAAAACGATACCCCCAAAAATGTTCTGGACATATACTTACATATGCAATTTATTTGGCCTTCAGTCGGAAAATATTTGCAAAATAACAATAAGAACATTTTCTTGAAGGTTTCAATAGTTTTTTTTTTTTTACTGTCTGATAAACTAGATAATATTTTCTTTCACAGTAGATATAATATATATTAGCATTGCATTTTTCTCTTTGAAGTTATATATGCAATGAAGTTAATTAGGGTATATAAATATATATATACTCGCATGTAATTTTTTTTGTCATTTCTAATATATAATCTAGTGTTGTTAAGATTCTGATATTTTTTTATCGGTTCCGGTACCAAAATGAGTATCGGTATTTTGATACTTTTTCGACTAAAAAATAAAACGAAATTGTTGTAAAAAGGCAATTCATATGCACTTAAATAATTTTGTTTGTTATGGTTATGGTGGGAAAGGTCTAGTTCATAAATTTAATGATGTTATAAAATAATTTTTCATTCTTGATTTTTTTATGAAGAAGAATTTTGTAACTCAGAAATTTTGGGGAGGTACCTCATGGGTAAAATAATTTCTTTTAACATTTTGACACTGAAAGTACCAATTCAAAATATTGATTTAGTACAAGTCCATTCAAATGCGATAGTGGTAATAAAAAACCATCTGATTATTTTTTCACATATTTTTCATCCCTCCCTCCCTTGTGGACATAGGTGGTTCTTTTTTTTTACCCTGTAGATGTACGTGTGTTTTTGTTTCTTTGTTTTTTGGTAAAAAAAATTGATATGTTTTTTACAGTGTTTTTTTAAAAGCCTTTTTGTGGACTCAAAAGAATTTTTAAATAAAAAAATCCAGTAGATGCTATATATTAATTTCAATTTTTGTATATAAAGAGGAACATAGATTGACCGAAACTTTAAAGAAATGTATACTACAATTTAGTTCCGAACATTAATTCAGGAATTCGTTTTGCTCTTATCTGTAGTGATCCATAGTGAAGTCAATCACTCAATTCAACACCTCATCCTTGAACCTCATTCTCAAAACTGGCATTGAACATGGTACTGAACTTGATGAGAAACTCCATGTCCATGTTGGTCACTGCCTAGAGAATTATAGCCCACATAGAGTCAACAGTGTTATGTGCACGTTTATTGGACTCTCTGTTTATCAGACACATAATATTTTAAGGGTTCAGATAAGGAGAGCTAGGAGGCCACATTTCCGTTGCTCAGAAGTCTAGAGGGTATTTAGTCCTCTCAAAAGTCTTCTTTATCGATGTTTTGGGGCAATCAGACGCCTTGAAAGCTTAGGAAATATCGAAAACAGTTGATTTTGGAGCGTCATAAACTTAATACTCTCACTTTGCGTGCACACAATAATGCTCACGTGGCGTTCTTATTCGGAAGAAATATCAAAGATTTTGAATTTTTTTCTTATATAGTTTTGTCAGTTAAATGTGATGAGCACACATTCATAAACTTAGGTATCAATTTCCTAAGATATTGAGGCCTAAACTTCTAAGGCTTGAATGTACGTAGATGTAAACTAGCATAATTGGTATTATTTATGATAATTATAGAAATTGATTTAGCCAAATATTGCATTTGGCACCCGGTTCCCCATGATGTCCTTTATTACCTCTTGGCACATTGTTGTGGTTTATGTGATTTAAGGTTAACTCTCTTCTACCAATTTGTGGCTTTAGACCTAACCATTCCCCAACTTCCTAAGTTGCCACCTTGTATGTGAATATGTCCCTTTTAGCAATGATACAACAAACAACACTGAAACAATCATAATGAGAAAAAAATATTATTTTATTCATATGACAAAGTTATGTTATGCTTATAATAATTTAAGAATTTATAAAACTATTTCTTTCTATGTATCAATGTAAGTAAATTATATTAAGACTAATATCTAGCTAATTAATCAAAATAAAAGTACTTGTTAGTGTATGCAATTTTTATCATAATAACAAATGTCTTTTTTCTTTGTTGAAAAGTACTTGTATAAATACATTAAAGTCTTTTAACGTCCGACAATTGTTATTCATGTATAAAATAATAGGAAATTACTTCTTTTAATTTTCATATGAAAGTACTGTATATTAGTTAAACAGTTAAATAAAATTCAAAATAGTTATATACAGTATAGACTAGATGTAGGCTAAATAGATAGGGTCTGAATCTGAAAATATATATATATCGGGCAAAATAGTCACTATCTGTATCATATCAGTATTGGGTAAAATTCTTTAAAGTTTGTGTTTTTTGCTCAGATGGAGGTATATTGTAATTTTATAAAAGGAAAGGAAAATGTGGTTTAATTTTTGTAGCCTAAAAATGCTTAATACGCACAGGATTTACAATAAGATGAATACATCAGTTATAATTTATTTGCTTTTTTTAAAAGATTGTGACACAAATTTGGCCATCAGTTCATTACATTATACAAAAATCCAAGATAGGATATTTTTATTACCAAGGCTTGTCATGTTTGTCATTCAATTTCATCAAAAATGTTATCTTTCTTTTAAACATTCATCTTACTAAGATATGAAAACCAGGATCAAAACGACGAATCCATACTTGATAACTCAAATATTTATTTTGTTTAAATAAATGTTGCACTCACAAGTCTACATTTTCCATTAAGTTAAGAATTAACCTACAAATTAAATATTGTATCCTCAGGATATTAACATTTCTGTTAAGGAAACAAACCAGTTTTGAAAAAGAAAAATCCTATCCGGCATACAGGCACATCTAATAATTTGTACAATATTAGATTTGAAAATATATTGACGTCAGCCATGTCTAGTATCAATAAAATGAATCTATATTTCTTTTTTTTAAAACAGGTTTTAAAGTAAATAGGTCTGAAGAAACCATAATTTACGAAAGATAAACACCAATAATTAAACCATTAAATTCGATTGTACCACCTATAGCTTAAATGATTAAATTAATAGCCAGAAAGATTGACAAGTATTCACAATATTGTTATTGAAGATAGTAGCCCAGGTGCCCCTGTCATTGATCTAGATACGTAAATAAAGCTTTCCAGTGTTGCATTAAAAATGATAGTGTAAATTTTAAATGGTATTCTGCGTAATTCCTTCATTTGAGAGTTTTAAATCATTAGTAATGCCAGTATAAAAAAAAATAAAGAAGCAAAAATAATATAAAATCCCAATAACTGTGTAACATAATTTTTTTATTCATGACGTCATTTTGCTTTCGTTTTTTGTTTCACTTACCGAAGGCGCAAGTACATCTAACATGGAGTACTTTAAAACGCTCCAGGCTTTGTCTATTAAGATATTTCCTTTATTTATAAGTAGTAAGATGAGCAATAATATGACAGAAACATAAAATAAGAAAAATAAAATAATAACTTTCCTATACAATGATCAGATTGCCAACTGATATTAGTAGTAGTATTTTATGCGCACTGGGAGAAAGTTTTAATTTTCGTTTCTCGTTATTTTCCTCCTAACATTCAGGGTCATGATTAGAATTGTAAAAATTATTAATTGTCAATAAAGTACGTTTATTCATGAATGACAGAGTTACACTTAAAATTTGTTGGGGAGTTATTGGTATAAGTCCTATTTATAAACGAAGTAGAATTGAGGACTAACATAGGAGTAGTTCCTATTTATTCATTCAGTAGATAAGGAATGAGATTCATTTTTTACTAACAGACAGGTCTCTTTTTTTTTTTTTTTTTAGTCATGATGGAGGCTAGAAACTTTGTTTATAACATGTGAAGTAATTCAACTTCCCCTTCTGTTGCCTAAGAATAAATTTGAATAAGTGTCGAAGGTACAGTTTATCTCATTACTTGAAGAAATTGATTTTATTTGTAACTCGAGATGACTTATATAGATTTTTTGTATGGATGTGCTGTCTGTATGACTTTATCCTTAATTCCTATTTCATAGCTTTGTATATTTAAGAATTATAATGTCGTGAAAAATAATTTTAATAGTTGTATGTCTTCATATGGCCTTTATGATCATTTTTGATCGATTTTGGCATCGATTCTACCAATGTATAGGAAATATATGTAAATGAATTTTTATCATAGTAAGAGGTTTTGATAATGGCAAGAAATAGCTATTATATTTTTGAACAATCCTCTTTGGCAATATGCACATAATTAAAACCATAAGTTATGAATAAAAGTGACGTCGGAAAAGTTAATAGACCATGAAATAATACTTAATTTAGTAATTTCTTGATTATTTCTTCATATTATAGAGATTTAAAAGGAAAGTTTATTTCCAACACATAGAACAAATGTTGATATAAAAGCAAGCAAGAAGGAGTCATCCTAAAATTGAGTCTGCATTTCATTTGTATTCTTCAATAACTTACCATTAAATTGTAGCGTTATCCTGATTTATCTTTTCGAAACACAACAAATTGCATTTAAATAATCAACAATGCATTTGTCCCATTAAAAGATTGGAAAAAGATAGATAAGTTAATATTGAAAAAAGATAATATTAGAATTAAATTTACTCTCATAAATCATAGGACAATGGGACATAGGAAATCACAAAAATGTTAACTTTACCATTAAGGTAAAGTTAACATTTTTGAGTATCTTTTAATTCAACATTTATACAATTTTTCTACATAATATCGCTTGCTTCCCACAGAATTGATCCAGGACTTCTTCAACATTAATATTTCTTTTCCAGAAGTGAGAGTCTGGAAAGTTACGACAATATTAATCTATCCCCCTTTTCATTTTTTGTATTGGGTGCTAAATGCTTCCCAGAAAACAATTATTTTGGTTTGTGAAGAGATGGAAGGCTTAGGGGGTGCTAAATCAGTAGAATAGGCCGGATGACCGAGAAAATCCTACCCAAAATACTGAGGTTTTATCCTAGCCAACGCACACTTTTGTGCAATTGAGTTTTCCTGGGTCAAATATAATATGATTTTTTTCTTCTTTAAGCCAGGCCTTATTTTGGTAATTTCGGCATCCTGTCGGCCAAAAAGGTTGGGATAATATTTCCCTGTAATTTGTCTGTCTTTTTAGAGATAAATTCCGGTGTGGTTGCAGTTTTTGGCCTTACTTTACGTGGGTTATAATTGCAGGATGTGCAAACACGTTTAAGTTCAGCTGTATACTTTTCAACAGTGCTGCACAGTATTCAATTTTAACAAAAACTCCGAAAGATATTAGCTAAAATAGTATAAACAAACTACTTGAGAAAACAGTTACTTAAATATAAACCATTCATATTTTATGAAGGTTTTGAAAAAAATAAGAAATTGTCAAAATAAAGTTGACAATTACATACATTTGAGTCATGAGGGATTGAAATATCAAAGGACATATAAACATTTTTATTAAAATATATGAAGGTAAAACATTTATAAATTTATTTTTAGAAACGGAAAAATGTTTATGATCATAGCCCCAATGTTAGATCAAACAACCGTTTATCTACATTTATTTTTATGTATCTATGTCTATATGTTGGCTTTTTTACCTTTTAAGTATCTTCATTCTTATATATGTATATATAATATTTGGGAAATTTAGAAGGAAATATGAAGCCTAAATATACAAAAACGACTATCTATTATATTTTTTCAATAAATTTGTTATTGTAAGAAAATTAAAAATTAAAAGTTGAAATAATGCATACTCGTATTGACACGCTATCAATATTTTTGTGCAAGTTCCGATACCAAAATAGACATCCCTTTTTGAGTATTTTTCTATTGAAAATATGAATCAACCATAAAGGGCACTCAGTAGAGAACAAACCTCCACCTAAAACCCATTTACCCTAAAAAATAACATTTATTTATTTTTTAAAATAATTATTAATTAAACCTAGCTTTTCAATAAACTCTTTTCTTTATTAAAAATTTGCGTGTCATCTTTATGCATATTTATTAGAACTTCCAAAGAAAAATGTCAATTTGCATTTTTTTTTGACCCTGCAATGATATATCTATAAATAATATTTCCAGTGTTTTCTTCTTTAATTTGATCATTTAAGGCTAAAAATAAAAGTAAATCAAGTTAATTGCAAACAATTACATAAAAACATACTAATTTATGTTTCTTGTGAAAAATACAGTCAAGAATATACTACTTCAGTCCAAGGGAAAAAAAAGTACCTCAATGTACAACTCAGTTAGGAAAAATTAATTTCTTGAACTCAATATCCGTAGGTTCGTTACTTGGTCGTTCCTTGAGATGGAAACAAACTTAATGCATTTAGACTTCAAGGGCAATTCCTAGGTCAGGCAGAGCAATTATAATAGTTAATATAATGTTTATGTATTCAGTCCAACTTCAGTCGACTGATCAAAGGAACCTTAAAAAATAAAATAAAAACCATTAACCCTTTTTGTGACTTTGGCTTTACAGTGTTTAATACATCCTTTTACTATTTAAATTATGTACATCCATTTGTTTCAAAATAAAGGTCGAATATACATTTTTACTTTTTCTTTAACCTTGACCTCCCAAGGTCGAATTACCTCCTACTATTAAGATAATAAAAAAGGTAATTTTATTCTTTATTATTCAAACAAACATACACACAAATAAACTTGAGCTAAATGTCATATAATTTGATGGTTTCATGCTGTTAACATATATAACCTCCACAACAAAGATTATAAAATATGTACGTAACATTTTCTGAAATCTTACAAAGAATCAAACAAAAAAAACCTAGATGAAAACATAATCTCGTTCCAACTTTGTGTTTAAGAGGAAAAATTATATAATGGGCAATTGATATGGACATGCAGAGGTAATATGATGATTTTTGTTTTGGTTTGTAGCTGGATCAGAAGTTTAATGGACTTTTTTTCTTAAGACAAAGTCGACTTATTTTATTGTGTTTTTTTTTTTTTAAATAAAAAACAATTATTTTTTTGATAGGGGTAGAGGGATGGGAGATGGGCTAAAACATTCGTAGAGTTAGATTATCAGCTTGCAATTTATTGGGTAATTAATTTGCAAGTACTGATTACAATACCGATTTTGTATAAGACAGTATTAAATCCAACAGTACCACAGTGTTTAGTACAGGTATACCTAACAGCACTAGTACACACTATTAAAATTTGAATGGCGAAAAAACCCAAGGCTATAGATTGATTTAAGGTACCAAAACAATATAAATTAGTTTCATTCTTCTCATAGTTACGATTTTCAGTTTTTATTAGAAATATAGAGTTTACTTTTTGTTTATTTTCTATTGACATACTATTTCTTCAACAATACTTTTCTTTTTTCTTCTAGAGAAATAAACTAGATTTACAGTCGGAATTTCATGTTTTGACAATCTTTTATCCATAAAACATTGAATCAACAAAGTTATGGTCCATCATATATATTTTATAGAAAAAACTCTGAAGTCCTGTTTTGATATTATAATTCCTTCTAAAAAAGTTTCGTCGGGGGTGTCAAAAAATATGATGAATCAGAATATACACCTATTTTTCTCAAAATCTGTATTTTGAAAAAAGTTTCTTATCATGGAGGACCGTAAATTCTAAACTATGAAGAGTATGGAAACTAAGATCAAATATTTGAAATTTCAAATCATTTCTTTTACCTACGTGATGTACAAATCTCTAACAATACATCTTATAAACTGTTTTGACCTTGATTTCGTATAATTTATTTATAGTTGAACCATTTAGGAATGTGTTGGAAAATAAATGTTATTTTTTTCATTAACTATTAATATTTGGCATTTATATTATTAACAAATGAAAAATTCATTCTGCTTTGTATGTAAAAAAAGAAACAGACATATTCAAGAGTCCCGATGAGTTTTTTACCTACCAATTTTATGAGACTGAAAACCAAATCGAGTCTGAGTTTTTTGAATTAGGATAATAACATCATCGATTATAAGATTTAATGATTTAAAAATACTAAACAACGTTTAAATATAAATATGATCAACATAGAATTATTTATCAGAAATAATTTTGAGTGTATCTTTTTATCAACTTTGACGCTAATTCCAAATCTGTCTTTATATTTCTTTTAGTACGAACAGTTTTTAAGATGCAACTAATTTAGTTTTTATAAGTTTTCTTATTTATTTGCTGTAAAAACAATAAATTTGATAAGTTATACTTATATTTAGAAAAAATATATACGAGTCTCAAAATTTGTACAAATATCCCCCTAATATTTAAAAAAAAATATAGTGACATATAAAATATATTGTCCTTCTGCATAATGGTACTAAATTGCCATCCCTCCCCATTGCCCATTCTGTCAATTTAAAAGAGGCATATGACAATATGGAAATACTTCTAAAAGCAATTAAATATTACAGTAATGAAAAAAAATCTGTTTATATCTCAAAATTAAAGGAATGATTATGGGTATGCAATCAGGATTAACAAAATTTTGTTGTTTCCTATGGTTTTTGGACAGTCTTGTCACTATGGTACATTACACCAGAATTGACTTGCATCTTAGCTCTACATATGCCCCAGTTACAAACATTGTCCAATCTTTCAATTCAGTGTATCTTTAAAAAAAGTTATCACACTTCTCCACATTAAACTTAGTTTAACGAAGGATTTTGTAAAAGCAATGGGGTAAGTTAAAGTTTGAATTGTTCCAATACCTTTTGAGAAATTTTTCGAAGGTTAGTGCAGCAAAATTGAAGGGGATCATTTTTGTTGGACTACAAATGAGTAAAGTTTTGAATGACGGTGAATTTCAAAAAGACTTACATCTTGTGGAATTGAAGGCTTGGCTAGATATGTGAAAATTTACTGTAGTCACCTGCGTATAAAGATTGTGTCAAAACTTGCCTGATACTTACAAAAAACTGGAGTGGCAAATGTCGTTGAAATACAGTTCCTTCATTCCCACTTGGATTTCTTATGGAAAGCCTTGGTGCAGTGAGTGACGAACAAGTGTGATTTCATCAATATATTTATACAATGAAGAATCGCTACCAAGGACTTTGATACCAAAGCATGATGGAACACCATTGTTGGATGCTGTATTGTGACAATTCAACCAAAATATCCAAAAGGGAGACACATTCACAAATGTTTTAATATCTTTATGCATATTGTAGTTTTGTGTTCCCAAAATTAGTTTATATCCATAAATTTGTTTCTATTTCATATAACAATCACTAATAATTTCAATCCTCTGTATTTCAAAAACTCTACGTGCTAAAAAAATCAACTTTAAAGTCCGAACAAAGAAATTGACATGTTCTACAATCTAAGACTCAAGACATGAATACAACTAAGAAGCTAAAGGATTTGCTGGACCATTTTATAACAAACTTGTATATAATCATTTTTATTTTTTCACTAGATATAAAATCCTCTATTAATTATATTTTACAAGGAAAAAGGGCTTGTTTTAATTGCCTCATGTTGCAACTATACATGATTGAATTCTAAATTTGTTGTATTTCGTTCAGTTTGAGGCTAAGATGTTGTTTAATAATATTTTAAATAGATTATACAGTTTCAATTTTTACCATACCAAAGATGTATAATAGATATGTTTTTCTTTTCTTCTTTAGTATTCACTATTCAAATATAAAAATACTATATATAAAATAACATTGATCTTTAAAATGCTCTCATTTCTTCAAGTCAGGAAAAGTAAATTGATAATTGATAGTGGACACTGTAGAGTGTTTTCTATGGCGTCACAGTTTATCTCATAAATCTATAAGAGGTCGTGTTGGGGGCCTTGAGTTCATAATGTATTAATTTCATAACATTTACAAAATATCTGGAAGAACTTCATCAAATGGCTTTCAAATATCTACTGAAAAGAAATTATTTAAGAACAAAATATGGAAAAGCTTGAAATACTACAATAATTATATCAAAAAAGAAATTTATTACTCTTATACTGTACTGAACTGTGTACTGTGAAGGGTGTAACACGATTTGTACCGAACTGTGGGTTTATGGAATTGTCCAAGCCCTAATATTTATATATACATATATTATGTCTTGTTACTTGATTAAAACAGGTTTCCTTGAATGTGTCTCTTCTCTACGCTCAATAGATGTGGTAACCTTCGTTAAGTGTCAGATAGTTAAGAAAAATATGGTAGTATTCTTGTGGGCCTAAGGACACTAATTGAAAGGAAACATTAGAGTGTTTATATTATTTGATATTTCTTGGTGGTACTCCTCTAAGCTGAATATGATTCAAACGTCCAGGAAAATTGAATCATCCAAAAAAGCTACTAAATGAACACACTTGTTAGAAATATGGGTGTATAGAAATCAGTTTGAACTTACAACAGATATGATAGATTTATCAAAAAGGCTAGATTTGTATCAAAGGTCTTAGTAAAATAATAAATTGAGGCTGCAATTCCTGTATCAGCATTAAGTAATAATTTTTTGCTTACCTATTGATTTTAATGAATACAACACTATTGAGAAAGGAATCTGAAAATGGATTTATTAAAAAATTAGTGTTATATTAAGGTATTTATAAATTAAAGCCATGCATATAAAGTTCTCGTCATAATACATTTAAATATGTGTAATCTAGAATTTTTTCCAACCAAAGGAACTATCTCTTTTGAATAAAATGAAATTTCCAACATTGTTTCAGTCTTGAACCTCCCCCCGACTTGTCCACTTACTTAAAATAGCAAAAAGGATAATCTGAAGCATTGAGGTGACCAATGAAACCCCTGTAATTATTAAAGAATGATTACAAATAAAATTACTCTTTTTATGATGTTAACAGTAATTATTAAAGAAAACACAAACTCTGACCAGACACAAATAGCATTATCAATTCATTCTTCAAATGGTGTCGGAAAACTGGGATTTTTATGAAGATTTCCGTAAAATACTTTGATTAATTCAAGATATTTTCAAAAATTAGTACTAATAATTAATAGTTTAAAAAATAATTATTAGTTTTATTATCAAAACATATTATGCCTTTCAGATAGTAGGTTATAGATTAAGGGGAATCATTTAAAAATTTTTTTAAAGATAAAGTCCACATCTAAATATTTTTATTATCGTAAATGCTTTATTGTTATGTATTTTGAATAATTTGAAAAGAAAATGTAAGCCTAATCCAAAAGTAAAAAAATATGAAACCTGTAGGGGTGATGTGCTACTTAGAAAGTTTTCTTTAAAATTATCGTTTTTTGTAGTACATATTTTCATATCAAGAGGATTATTTTGAGACCTAAAGAGCACTATTTAATAATAAAAAAAGTAATCTTAAAAGCCACTCTAATATAGTACTTTGTCAATAAGACACTAAAATATGAAGAGTCAAAAAGTTTTTATTTTTTCCTTTTCTAGTGTATTGTTTATTAAAGATAAACTAATTTTGAACATATAATCTTTTGTGTTTTGTTAGAAATAAAAAAGAAGACTCTACTTAAAAAGTTGTGTAGGTTCTTCAAAAAAAAAAAAAAATATAATAAATATTATCAATCAAAAAATGACCTCATAAAGAGACAGAAGAATCGAAAAAACCAACAGATATCCGAAATTAAATAAGGTAATCAGGTCTAGTATTTACAAGGTAAAGAAGGCCTTTAATATTAGCATCGGGAGAAAGCCTGCTCAATTATGTATGACTAATAAGCACCCAGCATGTGAGATACGCTTGGGATTGGTTGCATTTAATGCACTGATGATGCCACTCATATGGTTCAAAACAGGGTTAAGGTTCAATGCTACTGACTTCGTCGACATATTGGGATCGAGTTATTCCTTGTATCAGGGACTGGATCTGGATGGGAATGTGGGTTTTCAACAACATGGTGCACCAGCACATACAGCAATGGTCGTACAATTCTTTTTTAGAGACCAACATTCTGTCCTGGACAAAAACAAAGAGGTTTTCATATTTGTCATACTGGCTTCATCCACAAGGGCATGGAATCTATAAACTCTCAAATCTTTCATGGATGAGCATTGGAACTCAATGAGCCCCAATGACATTATTACCACCTTTCAAAGATTCCAGCAGCGCAATGAGCCTATTATTAAAGTCTATGGAGATTGTATTAACCATATGAAATGGAAACACATGCCCCAAAATCTGTACAAAGTTTAGTGTATGTAGCAAAATAAAACATGTCAAAATTCCAGTTCCAATGTGTTTTCATTCTTCTGTTAGAGCAATATATATTTAACGACCAAAACCTACCAATCCTTTCACTTCTTCAATTTTTGTATTATTTTATTTGTATGTTCTCTTTTAATTTTTTAAATAGTATTTAAAGGACATCAACATTGCGGTAGTAGGGTGCACAGGCCTTGGAATCCACGGTGCTCCGTAAAAAGTAATCCAAAGTATATAAGTTTGGTGAATTAGTTGGGCAAAGTTCTTAAGACCAAAATCCCTTGGATCCTAATTTATCCATGATGTACTTCTGTGTGTTCTTGCTTGTATGATATGGAGCACCATCATGAGTACAGCACCAGTTAACAACTGATTTACTGTTAAGGGCAGGTAAGACTTTATGGGCCAGCAATTTCTTGTACTGCGTGACGTCAGCAGTTCCCCTTGTCAAGAATTGTGGAAACATATTTCTCTCAGAACACACAACACCTATTAACAAGACAGAAGTAGGGTGTAATGTCTTCCCAACACAGCGAATGGATGCTTCCTCATCTTCAGGTCTCTGGGCAATGTATCTGGTAATTGTTAACTTTGACACTACATGGAAAGTAGTGTCAATTTTTTAATAAGAGAACATAAAAATACGACTTTGACCTCCTTTCAGCTTCTTAATCATGTTCATGTATCAGGTCTTTTCTCGCGTTGTTGGGCTGTTAGTTCCTGATCTAAGGTACAGCCTCTGATTTGAGGCCTAGGTCATACCTCACAATGCAGCTCACGATATTTTTGTCAATGTTTAACTCCACGCAAATTGAAGGATGTTACTAAGGAAGACAACTTCAATTTGGCCTTAACTGCCTTTATTTTAGTTTTGGTTTGTGCTAACGTGTCCTTCCATTTTGCGGACGATCGGAAAATTTCTTGGTGACACATAAGTTTTTTTGACTTTGTACAGATCAAGCTTGTGGAGACACAGAAACGTTCAGGAATGTCCTTTTACTTGTCTTGAGTGTCAATGTGTCCTGCGATTTTATTTCTTAGCTCCTCCATGATTTCACAGTTCGGTGGAAGAGACTAAGGGTTAAAAATAAAAGCTCTATTGTTGATGCAAATTATTTATCTCTATTAAAAATGATCAGTTTTAAACATGCATTACTTCATTACAACTTTAAATGATTGGAACGGACTTTTGGTTCATAGAACAAAAAATGAAATATTTATATTATGTGCCCATACTGAAAAAAATACAAATATTTAGAGGTGTTACATTTCTATTTTCTATGAATTACGATTCTTCATGACAAATATAAATATTATAACTAGATGAGGCATGCTTACTAATATATTTATACATATTTATTATTCATCAAGAAACATAATACTATTTTCCCTTCTATTTTTAGAACAAGGTAAAACTTTTAGTCATTTGTCTTTATATTAAATATTGCAAGTTATTATTTTTGAACTATACATTTATACGAATTTTACTTCTCTAATTTATATTTACATTCCATTAAATTCAAATTGTAATCGTTTCCTTCACCTTGATGAAGTTCAAATTTCAAAATTAGGAATAACAACTCATGCATATTGTACATTTATTTTATGTAAATGAAACTTGATGACTCATTACTGTATATGATTAACGCATTTAAGATTATTTTTCTCATACCGGGCGTAAATTTTTACAATTTTATAAACGAGAATTATATAAAAATAAGCATGTTTTGATTTTATTGTATGTCACGAAGTGTCAAAATGTACGGGCAGTAACAAAAAGGCAACGCGTGTGCTACCTTCATTGTCACAAATTGATAATCTGTTTTGCAGTATATTGAGACTTTTATTGATTTTAAAAGGAAAATATTGAATAGAAAATATAGCTAAATATAATATTTAAACATATCACAAATTAGTTTTAGTTGTCTGTTTTTGATTCCATAAAGATAACGTATTTCGTAATTTAGTCAAGCTGTTGCATGTTTTGTTACCCACTCTGTATTTAACGTAATAGCAACGTATAGAAAAAGATACTCTATAGGAAAAATAACGTCGATTGTCGACATCAAAAAAATAAAATCGTTGTCTTGAGGATAAAAAAAGGTTTTGTTGTAAACCATTCGAATCCATAAGTATAATCTAGTTATAATATTTATATTTGTCATGAAGAATCATAATTCATAGAAAACACCTCTAAATATTTGTATTTTTTTAAATTTTTTCAGTATGGGGACATAATATAAATACTTTTTTTTGGTTCTATGAACCAAACTCCATCTAACCAATTAAAGGAACAAAATCAAAAAATCAACTAATTTTAGTCTAATTTGGTCTTTAGGTATATTTTGTTGTTGACCAAACTAAAAAACCATTAATCTATTTGGATGATAATAAAATTATTAATTTCAGTGATTTAAAATTATCTAACGGGTATAACATAAACTCTGATACCATTAAAAGTAATTGAAGATTTTCTACATATTTATTAAACATTTGTTAATTGACACTTTATATTTCCATATATTGTACAGACAACAAAAATCTCAAATTTAATATAATATCAAGTCTGTTAGTCTTCATACATCGACTGAACTGATTGGCTCAAATTGAATCCCTCCATAGCAATTCATTTCTTGATAACACTCAAAATTAGGGTAAATTTAGTACAGGTCTAATACATAACTTAATTTTATAAGTAAGGAGGTAGATTTCAGACTATGATGGAGATCACAATTGTAAGCTGAAAATTCATAGTTGTATTCATCAGCAACGTCTTTAATCCAAGGAATCCGTTAAATTAGATCTAATCTGATTTTACTTATGGATTCGAATGGTTTACAACAAAACCTGTTATTAATCCTCAAGACAACGATATTATTTTTTGATGTCGACAATCTATGTTGTTTTTCCTCAAGATTATCTTTTATCTTTTGCTATATGTTACTATTATATTAAATACAGAGTTTGGATCAAAACAAGTATAAGTAAATATTATAGTATTAAAATTACTAGGAATCTTATTGGTGAAATCCATATACATATAGTATATTTATTTCTCTAGAAATCACCAGGGCGCGAACGTACACACATCAAGTTCAAGAGAATAACTCTTGAGCATGCTGTCCATGAGCTATGCCGATTCCATTTGAATTCGAGCCCTTGAATCATAAAATAGTATTTTTTCAACTATTAGACTCAGATTCATTTATCAATATTGATGAATGAATTTGAGCCATTAATTTCTAAGCTTTTTCCAGTTAAATGATACATTTCAATTCTTAATAATGGAATTCTAAATTCTGTATTATTCATATATAACTTTTATTTGTATATGAGGGGAATACAAATAGGGATTGGTTGAAATAAGAAGGAAAGAAATAGTCAACGTCATTTGTTATTCCATTTCTTCAAGGGGGAAAATATAGCAAAACATGGTAAGACACATGTTTGCTTATTTTCTTAGAAAGATAATAAAATATGAAAAAAAAGAAGAAAGACATTATAGCTCAAAAACGATCAAATTTCAATGTAACTTCCTTTTGAGAGTAGTAATAAAGATCCGTATTCTTCAATTAGAACCTACAAATGTGAAAAGTAACTCATGGTCTTCTAGGATGTATTGAATTTTAGCTTTCTCCTTTTATCAATTGAATATTTGATACAAGTGTGTTTAGATAGCAAAACAACATATGATGAAATGGTTTTTTTTTGTTTTTTCATGATGAGTATCAATATTCATGTGTAGAAAATATTAAATTCGTCTATATAATTGACGAGATTAAAATCTAAAATACTAATACATCAGGCTATATTTATAGTGGAACACAATCGTTATTAATTATTTATATTACTTTGATAAGAAAAATAATATCTTTTCCTTTTTGGTCTGTCTCAAAGTCTTTTTTAACAAAAATTTTCTTCAAATTGATTTGATAACTTATAAGGTATTTTAAGGCATTTAATAAAGTGTAATAATAACATGTAAATGTTAACATTTTGATATAAAGAGTTAGGCGCAAAAAGTGGACTCAAGATGTTCCTGACCTTTATGACCTCTGTCAGAAGTTGGTGTGGGAGCATCGTGTACAAACACAATTCCATGTCGCCCTTCACGGCTCTCTTGATTATCTTACAGCCATGGAGAAGTCTTTAGTGAGATGAATTCATCGATTTGGTAGGTTTTTCCTTGTTCCTCTTTTCCCAGCTGAACAGGAACTCCAAATCTCTCTTTAAAATGTGCTTTCCACTTTCAGTTTTCTGGAGAGTTCTTTTTCATCATTTTATATCTTAGATATCTAAAACAACCAGGCTTATTGAGCATTTCAAAATATACATAATCTCGCCACCTTAACTTCAGCCTTTTGGCTATTTGCTAACTCATGATAACGAGATGAAGAAATGTTTATAAAAGTTTTTTTATGAATAAAGAATGGCTGAACAAGAATGTCAAAAAAATATTAAACTTTATTAAGTAAAAAATATTTCTAAATTAATATAATTATCATTTAAGACATGATCTATAAGTCGACAAATAATAGGAATGAATAAAACCATTATTTAAACTCTTGATGTTTAACTTAAGAATTTTTTTAATTGCTCAGAATGTAAAGAAATAACATCCATCAAAAATTGAATACAAGAAGAATATGATATATTAAGAATGTACATAGAAGCAAAATATGAAACACACAAAAATATTACAAAGATATTTGAGTCTCTGGTGTCGATAAACACTCAGGAAACTAACAATGATTAATGAGATCGTATTTTAAAAATGCAATTTCATTTTCAACTATTTCAACGACACTTTACAGATTATTATTTAACTTTTTTTCGAAAGCAAAGAGTATTCTTTTATATTTGAATAAAAAAAATGACGATGTAGAGCAACAAAGTTATATTTTAAGATATCCGACGTTTAAAAAATGTATTGCTTACTATAAAACGATTTTTAATATAATTTTTTGTATAAAAATGCATCCTTCAATGGTGTCCATGAAGTGGCATATATCCAACTAAAAACAATTACTTATTTGTTTTGAGTTGCTGTTTTTGACTTCCTTAAATAGTTAGAAACATGATCATTATCATAAGGACGCCAATTTGAGCTTTGTATCTCAATATATCCAAAGTTATGGTCGATTATGTATTTTTAACTTTTTATGCTAAAATGACCTTCACCTCTAAAAATTTAATGTCTTCTTACTGTGAACATATATAATCTTCGTACCAAGTTATATCAAAATCGATTCGTAACATTTTCCGCAATTTTAGTGACCAGCAGACAAACAAACAAATAGTAGCCTCCATTCATCATTGTTGTGAAGAGATAATTATTTAAAATAGTTTCATTTGTAATAAAGAGCAAATACATATATTAGGGACATGTTGTTCACTGAATTAAATATAACAGTTTCAGATATTTCAGTATTTCTCTGTAAATACAAGTAAGGCTCTAAAGGAAATCATAAAAAAAAAAAAATAGCTATGAGCAACTTGATACTAATAACTTACAAAAACAAGGATTTACATTTTTTAAATGAAGCCAAACTCTACGTTCCATACTTATACTCAAAAATTTTTGTTAGGGGGAGGGGTGAGGGGGAGAAATAAGTTAGCTCAGGAATGTTTAGTTGTAATTTAATATACAACTTTTACAATTTTCTGTTTCGTCTACTCAAAATCTTGACTTTCAAAAGTATAAATAAAATTTTAGACTACATATAGTTCCTATTTTGCCATGGTCAGGTTTTTTTTTCAGAAAAACAAAGAAGTAATGAATGAATTTATGGAAGTTAGATTTAGCTATTAAAAACTTAATCGATTGACGAAATCAGCTAAAGAGAAAATCCAATTAATGTTTGGTTATTAAAAAAAAAAAAAAAAAAACGAGTTTACTTTTGTAAAATTATTTTAAAGAGAAACACTTTGTTTGGTAGGAATATGAGTATTATGTCTTGGAAAATCCACTTTCTTAATGGCTAGCAAATAAAAGTTATCAACATATTTCCTAGTACCATCTTAATTTGGTCAGTACACCAACATTACTGGTATTCAGAGCAGCACTAAAATGTAAATTTAAGTGGAGTTCTAAAAATTATGAACTTGAGGAGCCCAAAACTTTTTGTAGTTGCAATGTGAAAAAATATTTTTTTTCCAGAGGTGTTACTTCAATCCTTTGCTTTTTCCCAAAAAAAAAAAAAATTCGATGGTGATTTTAGTAAAAATTCTGAATGCATAATTTTGATTCTTTAATGTTTTAAATAATAGTTAAAAATACAATTTTGCTATCAGTGGCGTCCACAAGATAATATTTAGCAAAGGAGATTTTTTTTTGGATTTTATTTGAAAAATATAATTTTTGGGAAAAGATATCAGAATTAAATTTCAAATATGTACCTATTGAAGAAAATTTCAAATATTTTATTTTTTTATTTTTTGAAGAAAATTTCAAATATTTTATTTTTTGAAGAAAATTTCAAATTTACTCAAAAATCTACTAATATTCACAAAAAATATAATTTTTTGAAAAAAAAGTCAAAAACTCATGACTATTCTTTTAAAAACTATAAATCCACCGTTACTTAGAAAAAATTAAATTTTTGGAAAAAAAAATTCAAGAAATCACAGCTTTTCAAAAAAAAAAAAAAAAAAAAAATAGAGAAACATTGCTAAATTAATCAGCTGTTCACAAAAATATTTTATTTTACTTTACAATATGTCCAAAAATTGATGGTGGTT
>NC_052132.2:24757342-24759842 GCF_016086655.4 Lepeophtheirus salmonis
GCCATGCATGTCTAAGTACAAGCCTAATTAAGGTGAAACCGCGAATGGCTCATTAAATCACACCTAATATACTGGATATTCTCAGTTACTTGGATAACTGCGGTAATTCTGGAGCTAATACATGCGAAAAAATCCCGAACTTACGTGAGGGATGCTTTTATTAGATCAAAACCAATTTAAAAACTTGGTGACTCTGAATAACATTTGCAGATCGCATGGCTTTACGCCGGCGACGTATCCTTCTAAGGTGTGCCCTATCAACTGTCGACTGTGGCATAGACGCCCACAGTGGTTTTGACGGGTAACGGGGAATCAGGGTTCGATTCCGGAGAGGGAGCCTGAGAAACGGCTACCACTTCTAAGGGAGGCAGCAGGCACGCAAATTACCCAATGGTCGAAGACCGAGGTAGTGACGAAAAATAACGAAGCCGGACTCATCCGAGGCCCGGTTATCGGAATGAGTACACTTTAAATCCTTTAACGAGGAACAATTGGAGGGCAAGTCTGGTGCCAGCAGCCGCGGTAATTCCAGCTCCAATAGCGTATATTAAAGTTGTTGCGGTCAAAAAGCTCGTAGTTGGATTTCGGTGAGTAAGGAGGGGTTCATCTTGTTTGATGTAACTGCTGTCTTGTCTCGCGTTTTTCGACAGAGGTTTCGATGGTGCCTTTCAAAGGGTGTCTCGGGATACTGTCGGGTTTACTTTGAAAAAATTAGAGTGCTCAAAGCAGGCTTTTAAAAGCTTGAATATTAGTGCATGGAATAATGAAATAGGAAGTCGTTTCTATTTTGTTGGTTTTCGGAAATCGACTTAATGATTAATAGGGACAGTCGGGGGCATTAGTATTCAGACGACAGAGGTGAAATTCTTGGACCGTCTGAAGACTAACTACTGCGAAAGCATTTGCCAAGAATGTTTTCATTAATCAAGAACGAAAGTTAGAGGTTCGAAGGCGATCAGATACCGCCCTAGTTCTAACCATAAACGATGCCAGCTAGCGATCCGCAGTTGTTTATTTTTACGACTCTGCGGGAAGCTTCCGGGAAACCAAAGCTTTTGGGTTCCGGGGGAAGTATGGTTGCAAAGCTGAAACTTAAAGGAATTGACGGAAGGGCACCACCAGGAGTGGAGCCTGCGGCTTAATTTGACTCAACACGGGAAATCTCACCAGGCCCGGACACTGGAAGGATTGACAGATTGAGAGCTCTTTCTCGATTCGGTGGGTGGTGGTGCATGGCCGTTCTTAGTTGGTGGAGTGATTTGTCTGGTTAATTCCGATAACGAACGAGACTCTGTCCTGCTAAATAGAGTTAACGTCATTTTTTTTGCGTTAACTTTTCTTCTTAGAGGGACTGGTGGCGTCTAGCCACACGAGATTGAGCAATAACAGGTCTGTGATGCCCTTAGATGTTCTGGGCTGCACGCGCGCTACACTGAAGGGATCAGCGTGTTTTCCCTGGCCGAGAGGTTCGGGTAACCCGTTGAACCCCCTTCGTGGTAGGGATCGGGGCTTGCAATTATTCCCCGTGAACCAGGAATTCCCAGTAAGCGTAAGTCATAAGCTTACGTTGATTACGTCCCTGCCCTTTGTACACACCGCCCGTCGCTACTACCGATTGAACGTTTTAGTGAGGTATTTGGATCGAACCTCTGGAGGGCAACCTCTCAGTGTTGTTCGAGAAGACTCCCAAACTTGAGCGTTTAGAGGAAGTAAAAGTCGTAACAAGGTTTCCGTAGGTGAACCTGCGGAAGGATCATTAACGAGTTTTCATTTTTATTAAATGAAAAATTCAAAAAACAGCAAGGTTCTTCATTGATTATTTTTTTTCAATGAAAAACTAAGCAATCTAGCCTTCAATGATCTGAGTGTCATTGTTAAATCGGCAAAAAAAATTCGAATGATTAATAGTGTTGAGGTGCAGTGTTGAAATTTACTGCATAAGTAGGATTCGCCTCATCTTGCTCCCTGAATTTTTCGAATTTCAGTTCTAATAAGTTTTTGTTTTTTTGCTTCGTTTTTTTTTTTTTTTTAAATTGAAATAAATGAAGTATAACCGTCATATTTCTTATTTACTTCTTATTTTTTATATTATTAATTTTAATATGAAAATGAACGAAGAAAAACAAACCATATGAAACACAACGCTATGCAGTGGATCACTTGGCTCGGGGGTCGATGAAGATCGCAGCTAGCTGCGAGTCGGAATGTGAACTGCAGGACACATGAACATCGACATATTGAACGCATATTGCAGATTGTGACTCTGTTACAATCTATACCTGGCTCAGGGTCGGTTTCAAAGACATCTTCTTTGATTTGATTTTACTTAGATTATTATGATCTTTTGAAATTTCAAATTCAAATGAAGGATTGAGCTTTTCCTGGGGATAAATGTTTTCCCAGTGGCTTTAAAATAATGTTTTTTTGATCCGTAATGGCATTCCCAAAAATACTTATACTTTTTTCCATTGCGCTAAAAAGATCCAAGTATTTGAAGGAG
>NC_052132.2:24764842-24784842 GCF_016086655.4 Lepeophtheirus salmonis
TTGCTTTGAATTTGTTTCCATTTCCATTCATTTTTCATCTCTTTCTTTATCTTGAAAAAATCACAAATTATATATTTGAAATAAAACGAGATTTAGAACATTGGTCTGATTTTCTTCACTGCAAATAGAAATGTAATAAACATTATGATTTGTTTTAATTATTGGAAAATGAAGAAGATTACTTACCAATCAAGGGCTAGTTATAAATGGTATTATTAATGAAGAGAAATGATTTGAAATTAAATATAATTGATGAATATAACTTATTTAACTACAGAATATATTTACACTCATATTTGAAATTGATTGGGAATGAGTTATGTTGATCCTGTCAGACGATTTTAAAATTGTTAGTAAGAGTTAGAACTAATATGTGTTCTAATTTGGAAAAAAAAAAATGCTCCAAGTTAAAGATACTTAAGTTTTGATCATAAAACTAAAAGTTGACCTAAGCGCGGGATAAGAGCGGGTCTAAACAATCGACTCTTAAGGTAAAATAAGATGAAAAACCAAAATTCATAAGATAATTTAAAAAAAAAAAACAATTATGAAGGCAAGTTATTTTTTTCATTAAAAATAATCGTATTATCATTCTTGCTTTGAATTTGTTTCCATTTCCATTCATTTTTTTCTCTTTCTTTATCTTGAAAAAATCACAAATTATATATTTGAAATAAAACGAGATTTAGAACATTGGTCTGATTTTCTTCCCTGCAAATAGAAATGTAATAAACATTATGATTTGTTTTAATTATTGGAAAATGAAGAAGATTACTTACCAATCAAGGGCTAGTTATAAATGGTATTATTAATGAAGAGTAAGGTTTATCCCTAAAAAAGGAAGGAATGTAGAAATGATTTGAAACAAACATATTATTATGAATTATACTTACTAGTGCTTTTGAACATTGAAGGTGAATTATTTTTTCCCCTTAGAATGGAAATGTAGAAATGATTTGATAATTCCGAGCACCCAGTGGACTTAATTAAAGCCTCATAAGAATTTTGGAAATTCCAATCTCCCTTCTCCACGTTTTTATTCAATGTTTTATTGTTTGTTAATTGGCTATGACGTATATGTCTTGATGAATAATATATAATTTATTAATATAACTTATTTAACTACAGAATATATTTACACTCATATTTGAAATTGATTGGGAATGAGTTATGTTGATCCTGTCAGAGTAAATAACTAAAATATATAAACAACTTATTAATCTATTCTAATTAATGAAAAATTAAGGAGAGTACTTATCAACCCTATTTGGAATAAAGCTGTTAAAATGGCGTGGTGCTTCGCATATGCAATTTATAGTTATCACTGATATTTATTGTAAATACTACTCATTGGGGGAAGAGGAAATTATTAGTTTATTATTTTTTCTTGTTACGTGATCCATAGTCATTTCAACTGTTTTCATTCATTTTCATAAGCTGACTCTACGTTTTTGAATATAAATTCAATGTAAATAAATAATAATAACCAATGGGCAACAAGAAAAATGTATTAGACTGTTTTATTGTTTGTTTGTTTTTTTTTCCTTTTTGATAGTCGAGGTTGAGAGTTGATAATTGTTTATTTACTCCTCATCAATATCTAATTTTTGTTTACTTTATATAATTATATTAAAAAAATCAGCCCTACTATATGTTATTCATAATATAATAGAACGAAATGTCTTAGTTTTGCAAAATACTATATCTGAATTTATTTCTTATTGCTATGTACTATTATGTTATATTAGAAATCATAATTAGAATAATGATTATTATTATTATTTTGTATCTACTACTGCCTTATTATGCCAAACTGCCAATAATAGCTATGATTGGTATAGCTAATAGCTATATCTTCAACCTCTAAACCTAGAATAATAATATCAACTGATTACATAATAATAATAATAAACTGATTAAATAATAATAACTGCTTTAGTATGCCAAACTGCCAATAGAAATGCCTCATAATAGCTATGATTGGTATAGCTAATAGCTATATCTTCAACTACTAAACCTAGTAATAATAATAATATCAATGATTACATAATAATAATAATAATATCAACTGATTACATAATAATAACATTTCCGAAATCTTAGGAAGAAAGTGTTCTGATGTGGTAATCGAGAAGACGTGGAGGACTATTCTGATATAGTGGTTTTTAAAAGAAGGTACTACTTCGGTGATGATCGATAGGAACATTCGTTCTGGAGAAGGATTTTTCTCTCACTTAGTTTCAGATCTTATCCCAATCATAAGTTCGCCATTTCTATGAGTCACAATTAAAGATATATTAAATGATAGTGAAATTGACGTGAAGTGGTTTCTCAAATGAAGTCCATCCTTCCGAAGAAATAAGAAATGCAGGATTCATGAAATCTTTTACTTTTTTTGCTTAACTATTACAAAATGAATATTCAAAAGCATCCAACGAATTCTCCATCTCAAGGAATCTTCATCTAGTTACCATTATAATGTTTTATTTAGTTAAAAGAAAAATGTACTTTTAGTTTTATAATTCTATATAATTTCATTGTATCTACATTTGGTTCCCACACACTAATCCATAAAGGCACAGCAATATCTCTCCAATTTGTACCTTTTCCTATTATATAACTCTAGTACCATAAGATTCTGGCCCTTTAAGAATATTAGATGTTTTTGTGACTACTTATTACCTTCTGATAGCTTTATTTCTCTCAAAATACGGCGTTGAAGTCTCCCAAACTATTATATATATTATTGATAATATAATTCAACAAAAAATATTTAATAAATATAGATATTTGAACATTTTAAATCAAATTCTATTTCAATTCAGTGTTTATGTCTATAAATTTTGTATTGATTCATATATTTAAACTTAGATGAATTTCTTTTAGTAAATGAAATAGGAAGAGAATGCGTGCTAGAAAAGGTATGGTCTGGGGTATTCCGTATTCTTATTTTTTTTTTTAATTGTAGTGAATTTTTTCAATATTAATAAAAATATTGTACAATAACAATTAGACAAGCAAGGTCAATATTCTAAATGAAATAAATCATCATTATAATTATTAATCCTTTTTTACTCTTTAGTTATTATTTTTATATCTTTTTGAATATTATCATTTACTTAAGAAAACATGTAAAATATTATAATTGGGTAAAATATTCTTTTTAATTTTTTTGTTGAAGATATTTAATAACAAAACGTGGACACTAAGAAAAGTAAGCACTATACTGTTTTAGTTTTTAGACTTAGTTGTCTTGTAACTACCACAGTATTCTATAGTAGTCAATATATATAATTATAATAACTGAATAGTAAATTAATCAATTATATTATAAGGCTAAATAATTAATACAAAATATAAATATAAACTTAAATCAATGAATCCCATAAATAAATACAATATTTACAATTGATAAATAATAAAATAATTTGAATAGTTTATGTCATATTAATATGTTTTACAATTGTCAGGGAACATAATATATTATTAAGTGCCAATAAATACTAAAATAATCGTTCTTGTTTACATATCCTTAATTTATTTATTAAATATTAATATTTGAATATAATGACTAAGTCATTTAATAATTCAGAAAATGACTTTCAAGCTTAATCCAATGGAAGACATGCAATTGAAGGATGATCAGTCTCTTTGTTCCTCGCTATATATTTCATTCCAGTATTACTCCTCAGTTATTATATAAATATTCAACGATTCCATAGCAGAGGGTCTGACAAAAGAGTATTTGAACCAATGTATGATATTGTAACTTTAATTTCTTCCAGATTTATTGGCAATCGCTTCATTTTGCGTTTCGTTATTATTGATAATTCAATTTAATGTATGACGTGAGTAAAAATAACTATGCATAATCCCAACTGGGGAAATTATAATCCAATATGATGACGTTATAAAAAGTGAATCAATCATCTGCTTATCCATTGCTGACGTTGAAAATAACTTCCCTTCAAACTAGCAGACAAAATATTTTAATCTACCACTGCCTTACTATGCCAAACTGCCAATAAAAATACCTCGTAATAGCTATGGGTGCTTAGCTAATAGCTACATCTTAAATCACCAAACCTAAGATAATAATCAGTATTACATAATAATTAATTAATGTTCCTTAACATACGTGTATTTTTTCTCATTTTTCATGTTCCCTTACCTACTTTAGTGTATTTAGTGTTATTAAGTGCTTAGTGTTTTGTTTTTTCTTTCTGGAGTCTGACATTTGGGAAAAACTTATACAACGGAACACCGTTAGCTCCTTAGCTTTCTCAGCACCCTTCACCATATGACTTTTCTTCGTTTATAGACATTATGGCACGTTGGAATCACTACCAAGATTTGGAGGATCTTTTAAAGCTTGCTATGAAACAGGAGGACTGGAATGAAGTCCTTGCAAGCTTAAATGAAAATCTCAATGGCATTGGGCTCCATCTTGGAGACATGTATATTTCTGAGGGTTCCTCTCAAGAATTCGTCTCAAATGTGAGACCTGTCAAATTCCCATCACTAATAAAGTTGGGCCTTCCCCTCTGTTGTTCTTTCTTGAATCCCTTCCTGCTGTCAAGCAGGCCACACTCCTAACCCAACCAGCCGCAAAACCTGAGGCTGAAACAGTCTCCCGAGCGTTTCAAACCACAATATCCTCTTCAAAGCCAACATCGGACTTGAAGTGTGAAGTTAAGCCACTATCGATTGGGTCCGAGCACCCAGTGGACTTAATTAAAGCCTCATAAGGATTTTGGAAATTCCAATCTCCCTTCTCCACGTTTTTATTCAATGTTTTATTGTTTGTTAATTGGCTATGACGTATATGTCTTGATGAATAATTATATAATTGATTAATATAACTTATTTAACTACAGAATATATTTACACTCATATTAATAGTTATGTAGCAAAAATTGTAATTAATTGGAATGATAAGAGTTACTATTATTATGATTAATAAAAATAGAAAGACTACATTGGAATGAACTGCAGATATGGTAAGTGCTAGATAGTGATATATGATACATTCATAATTGAGGAAGTCTAATAAAAAAAAATGGAATGGAAATGCCACTTTGAAAATATAGACGATTATTCAGACTTTTTTAAGTTTTGTCATACCTATATATTTTCATTAATTATTTCCAGTATTAGTTACTTACATAATAATTCATTATTTTTGAAGAAGGAATAAAGTGTTGAAAATGGTCATTGAGAAGGCTGTGACGGACTCATATCATCCTGAGGTCTGATATAGTAGGATTTTTCTCTCACTACTTGATCTTTTCTTGTAATTATCTCATTTTCCTCTACTTTATTTGCATTTTTTTAACTGCATATCTATATCATTAAATCAAGCAACTATGAAAGCCATCCCTCCATCATCAAGATCCTACTTCATTCCTTGATATAACTAATGGGTTCTGTATAAATTCAATGGGATATTCTTAAGAATAAATAATTAGTGGAAGCCTAAGAGGAATTAATCTTCAGTCTTATTATTATCATATATTTTTTCTAAACTATAATTGAAAATAAAAGAATGACATGATTATATATTTAAGTAATTAATAAAACACTATTAAGTACAAACACCTATTTTTTGTCATTTTTCTCATGTTAGAAGTTTCTAAAAAAATGACATTCAAGAGTTGAGACCATTTAATAATAATTCATCCCAAATTAGTAGCCAAAAGACAAAATGAAAATTTATGAATATGAAGTCGATACTAGTCTTCCACGATTGATTTCTTTTATAAAAATGTATCTCTTCGAACTTGATAAGGACTATTTTGAATAATTTAACGATCATATCACAATACTATCGACTTGTCTTCTAAATCAAAACTTAAGCTATTTTTTTTCAATTTGGCCATATCTTAATTATTCTCCACGTTATAGAAAAATAAGAGCTATTATTACATGAAACTAATAAAAAATTTAAAAATTATATAACATAAATACTATGTTTTACCAAGCAATCAATGATAAATCAAGGCTTAAAGAAAGTTATGGGGTACCCATTTCAAGGAATTCTCATATTGATAAGATAAAGTCTGCCTTTTTGCTTTGCTTTTGTACTAGAAAAAGTATGGTGGCAGTATTAATTATTTTTTTTTTTTTTTTTTTTGATCTTCCATTCTTTGAATATTGTCTTAATAAATGTCATAAAAAAATTAGCTAATAAATAAATTATAACTGTATGTAAGTGTACCACGTTGTTAGTTTTATTATATCGCACCACCTTTCCTTTGAATAGAAAGAGAAAAAAGGCCCAAAATAAGTTGGTAGTTAGCCAATTCTTCCCGACTAAGAAACTATTATCCAATAATATTTTTGTAAAATATCTAAATCAACTAATCAACATTCAGAATGCTGATGAGAGGAAAAGAAAAGGAGTCATCGACAGCTGACAGGGAAATACGATGTAAATTTTTGTGTTAGTAATTCATGTTACAAAGTGATGCAAGCCGTATGTATTTTAAATCACTAAACCCTATAAAGTAGGCAGATTTTGTTGATTATAACATCTAAAGTCCATACAATTAAGGAAGATTCTTGATAATAGTATATGTTATTGTCAGTATTGCATTTCATTTCATAATTAATAATGAATTCTAATACACGTGTTTTTGGAGCATGATAACTAGGAATTATATCTGATTTACCTCAGTGTGTATCATGGCTTCTACTTATCTGGGATCATTAGGACTTAGATACTAACGTAAGTATTTCTTCATACAGAAATTATATGATTAGTGATTACTTTTTAATTTATTGAATTAATAGCTTAGAAAACTTTTAATTATATAGGTAAAAGTTATAGTCCCTCTGGTAATGCGTAAGGGCATCAAGGCTGACAAGGCTTTCTTTTTAAAGTACTAAATACTCTTCCGCTTATGGACTCCGGGATCCCTTGTGTACTATTGATTTGCTCATTTACAGCTGACCTTGGGCACTGATATTGTATTCAAAGCTTTCTATAGATGCGGATAGGCCTCCCATACTTCCACTGAAAGAGGACACGCTGAAGGCTCATCTGTTCTCCATTTATTTTGAATTTTGCTGAACCAACACACAGACGTCACTATTATAAATAACAGTACTGCTCTTCTTTGTGTTTTTTTGTATTATTTTGGAAAGAAACCTGTCTGTTTTTATTTGCTTACATCCTTCTATGTACCCTTGTTGACTACCTCCATCTTTCCAAAGGCTCTAAGGCATTCATAAAGGCCTCTTTTTCAAAGAAATACTACTATTAATACTACTCATTGTATGTGTCTAAATCTAAAGATATTGTATCAAGCAAATGTGCATTTTATTTCTGTATTCAGGTTGAATAAATTATTGAAATAAATCTTCTACATTATAGATGTTGTTTTATTGAAGTCTTATATTTGGTCAAAGAACATTGACTGTATTATAAAATAGTAAGTAGAACTCTCAGAAGAAGATGTTGCTATTATAATAATGGCTTTTGCCCTTAAATGTAATGTACTATAGTATATAAACTGTGAATTATATACTCTATTTATAATTTAAATTTCAAATGGAATGTCTTGTTACAAGAAATATGAAATCAAGTTGAAGAAGTTTTTAGTAAGTAACTATTACCTTGTATTTCATATTAAAATTGTATTTATGCTTTGAATTACTACGTAGGTTATAGAATATGGATGAAGCTGGAGTTTGACGACGTTTATTTTATTATTTGTATTGCATTCAATTATCGTTCTTACACTTTTTAATAATTAAATAAATTTCTGAATTATTATACAATTCACTCATGTTGTTAATATGTATTGTACGTTGTTGTCCTATGTATAAAAAGGTAGTCATTGCTATTACGATATATAATACATTAAGACACGTCTAATTAAATATATTGATGTTTTAATTACATATTGTTGGACGATATTTCATGTGAAAACAACAATATTTGTTTCATTTCATCATTATTACACTGTAGTGGTCACTGGAATCATAGATAAATAGGCCTATATAACTTGGAACGAGTTATTTTCTCAAGTATGTTTATTGTTGTTTTTAAAAGATTTTATACATATACATACAAATTATATAATTAATATTGTATCACGCCACCTTTAATATGAAAATAAACAGATAAAAGGCCCAAAATAAGTTGGTAGTAAGCTGATTTTTCCTGACTAAGAAACTATTATCCAATAATAGTTTGAACAATATCTAAATCAACTAATCAACATTCAGAACCCTGATTATAGGAAAAGAAAAGGAGTCATCGACAGCTGACATGGGAATACGATGTAAATTTTTGTGTTAATAATTCATGTTACAACGTCATGCAAGCCATATGTATTTTAAATCACTAAACCGTATGAAGTAGGTAGATTTTGTTGATTATAACACCTAAAGTCCATATAATTAAGGAAGATTGTTGATAATAATATATGTTATTGTTAGTATTGCATTTCATTTCATAATTAATAAATAATTCTAATAAACGTGTTTTGGGAGCATGATAACTAGGAGTTATATCTGATTTACCTCAGTGTGCATCATGCCTTCTACTTATCTGGGATCATTAGGACTTAGATACTAACGTAAGTATTTCTTCATACAGAAATTATATGATTAGTGATTACTTTTTAATTTATTGAATTAATAGCTTAGAAAATTTTTAATTATATAGGTAAAAGTTATCGTCCCTCTGCTAATGTGTGAGAGCATCAAGGAATTGACAAAGCTTTCTTTTTAAAAGGAGTACTAAATACTCTTCCGCCTATGGACTCTGGGATCCCTTGTGTACTATTGATTTGCTTTATTTACAGCTCCTTGATTACTGATATTGTATTCAAAGCTTTCCATAGATGCGGATAGGCCTCCCATACTTCCACTGAAAGAGGACACGCTGGAGGCTCATCTGTTCTCCATTTATTTTGAATTTTGCTGAACCAACACACAGACGTCACTATTATAAATAACAGTACTGCTCTTCTTTGTGTTTTTTTTTTTGTATTATTTTGGAAAGAAACCTGTCTGTTTTTACTTGCTTACATCCTTCTATGTACCCTTGTTGACTACCTCCATCTTTCCAAAGGCTCTAAGGCATTCATAAAGGCCTCTTTTTCAAAGAAATATTACTATTAATACTACTCATTGTATGTGTCTAAATCCAAAGATATTGTATCAAGCAAATGTGCATTTTATTTCTGTATTCAGGTTGAATAAATTATTGAAATAAATCTTCTACATTATAGATGTTGTTCTATTGAAGTCTTATATTTGTTCTAAGAACATTGACTGTATTATAAAATAGTAATTAGAACTCTCAGAAGAAGATGTTGCTATTATAATAATGGTTTTTGCCCTTAAATGTAATGTACTACATTACTGTGAATTATATACTCTATTTATAATTTAAATTTCAAATGGAATGTCTTGTTACAAGAAATATGAAATCAAGTTGAAGAAGTTTTTAGTAAGTAACTATTACCTTGTATTTTATATTAATATTGTATTTATGCGATGAATTACTACGTAGGTTATAGAATTTGGATGAAGCTGGAGTTTGATGACGTTTATTTTATTATTTGTATTGCATTCAATTATAGTTCTTATACTTTTTAATAATTAAATATATTTCTAAATTATAATATAATTCACTTTTGTGTACCCTCACACATTTTGTTTCTTCCCTTCTTGTTAATATGTATTGTACGTTGTTGTCCTATGTATAATAAGGTAGTCATTGCTATTATGATATATAATACATTAAGACACGTCTAATTCACGAGTATAATTAAATATATTAATGTTTTAATTACATATTGTTGGACGATATTTCATGTGAAAACAACAATATTTGTTTCATTTCATCATTATTACACTGTAGTGGTCACTGGAATCATAAATGAATAGGCCTATATAAATTGGAACAAGTATATTTTCTCAAGTATGTTTATTGTTGTTTTTAAAAGATTTTATACATATACATACAAATTATATAATTAATATTGTATCACGCCACCTTTATTACGAAAATAAACAGATAAAAGGCCCAAAATAAGTTGGTAGTAAGCTGATTTTTACTGACTAAGAAACTATTATCCAATAATAGTTTGAACAATATCTAAATCAACTAATCAACATTCAGAACCCTGATTATAGGAAAAGAAAAGGAGTCATCGACAGCTGACATGGAAATACGATGTAAATTTTTGTGTTAGTAATTCATGTTACAACGTCATGCAAGCCATATGTATTTTAAATCACTAAACCTTATAAAGTAGGTAGGTTTTGTAGATTATAATATCTAAAGTCCATAAAATTAATGAGGATTAGTATAGTATTTCATAATTGATAAATAATATATTGAATGGAGTAGTATAGTATATTTTGGTTTATAAAGGCTTTTAATGAAGTGTCATCAAAATATTTATTGTAAATAGGTTAATTGCAGTAAAAATATTAATTATGAGCCCCCAAAATGTCGTCTATCATTAGTTATTATCTAATTTATGACGTCAGTAAATAGACTATTCCTAATATTTTAGGTAACAGGCTAATACATTTATGATTGGATAGTACTACTCCCAACTGTGGAAATAATTAGAATTATATTCAAATATGATGACGTAATATAAAGTAGATCAATCATCTGCTTTCCTTTAGCTGACGTTGATATCTATTTCTCAAGCTAAATTAAAGATTTTAATGTACTTCTGCCTTACTATGCCAAACTACCAAATGAGTATTTATTTATCTAGCTATTGTTTATTATTCTTCAACCTATTTACTTCATCCAGGATTCCTTGTGGAATATTAATTTACTCATTACATTTGATACGGGGCACTGATCATGTATTCAAAGCTATTTATCGGTGAGGATATGCTTCCCCTACTTCAACTGAAAGAGGATACGTTTCAAATCCATCCGTTCTCCCTTTATATTAAATGTCCCGAAACCACACACTGAAGTCATTTCTGGGAACATTCTTACATGAAGATTTTAGGAAGAAAGTGTTGAAGATGGTCATGGACAAGACGTTTGGTTACAGACTCACTCTGAAATAGCTTTTTTAAAAAGAGGTATTGATGATCGACTGGAGAAGGATTTTATCTTACATATTCGACCGGTATTGATCATTTATTATATTATTGATTTATTATCATTCATTTTTTTATTCCTTACATAGTTGTAGGTGTACCATGTTAATGAAAAAACCATGAATGTAGTTATTATCCTGTCTTATGCCAATCATAAGTTTAAAGTTCGACATCTCTCTATGAATCACAAGAGCAAGGCTTCCTGTTAACTGACTATCTTTATTTTTAACTCAAGCAACGTTGGAGCCATCCCTGCAGTGAATACACTCATCAAGATTCTATATCATTCCTTCCTTGATGCCTATCATTATTAGAGACATTTCTCTTCATTTATTTATGATGCCTAATACGTCTTTCTGTCCACTTTGTATTTGTTTTGTTTCTTCTGAAGATTAAGGTATTGTTTCAAGTTCTGTTTTAATATAGAATTATATATATTAATGCTTAAGATATAATTATATACCTACTTACTATTTGGAAAATGTAATATGAAAATGTTTTTTTTTATATATAACAAGACATTTTGTTTGGATAGCAGATACGGAGTAAACATTATAAATGTCTGTATCAATCTTTCTTTATAAAAGAAAAAGCCCAAAATTATTTCAAATTATGAGCCCATTCTTGCATTGTTCCCTATAAGCTTATAATTTATTTAGTACAGTGATATGTTAACAAGATTTTTCCAATTCTTTGTCAAAAATCAAGAACTGATATTTTTATAAATATATATTGATTATACTAAAAAGAACTAAAAGGAAGTAGATTTGACTCAAATTTAATACGTGACCTATTTGGTAATAGGCCTACTCAGAAAGGAAACATTGGATTCTTAACTCAATCCAACTATGAGTTCTGAGGTCTTTAAGTTAAAAAAATTAATCAAATCAGTGATATATTTTGTAAGCCAAAGTAATGTATGAATAAAAAGTGATGGAGAAGCTAAAAAAAAACTATAACTTATGTATAAGACTTGAAATGAGCTAGAAATAAATTCGGATATTGAAAGTGTTTGATTTATAAATGAAGACTTGAAACTAACCACCAAAGACTTAGGACTCTTTTTGGACTTGGAACTTTCTCCTAACTACATGAGAATAATCTACAAAAATATTTATATATGATATCTAAACACAATCAATCAAGTGGATTAAAGGTCTGTCAAAGAAATATAAATTTATGAAAGGTAAATAATTATTAAGAAGGGAAAGAAAGGTCTATTTGGAAAGGGTCTTGTAAATAGTAGTTGGAGTAAATTCAAACTCATGAGATATGAATATTCCATTTATCAATATTTTTAATAAATATCATATTATTAATTAATATACAATGACATTTATTTTTATGTTTTATTTCAGATATGCTTTAATATTGGCTTGATTTGTTTATCGAATTTTGAAGATTTCCTTTGGAAATAGTGTTATATGAATGCTATTATAAATTGAATTCCCTCTAAGTAATCAGGGAGAACGTACTGATCAAACTATGTACCAAATTGTGAAGCATACTTATATTATCATGCCTATGGGTATGGCTTTAATATCTTATTTAAATATGAAATGACATTTATTTATATATTGTATTTCAGATTCATCACAACTCATAGGAGACTTATTAAGATATATTTTGAGATAGTTTGAACAGTCCATAATGAATTGAATCAACATGAAATTATTGATCGGAGATTGAAGCTGTGATCAAAGTCAATATTCACTTATTTAATGAAATTTATGATGGTAAGTATTTAAACAATTATAAATAAAATATACAAAATGTTATAATTTTTATTGAAACACATATATCACCTGTGCTATTTGTTGTAAAAATAACTTAATTCAATATTTATTAAAATATATATATTATTTCTATAATATTCATGTGTCATTTTGCCATACGAACCTTTAATAATGGACCATGTATTTTTGTTTTTCACACGTGATTGTAGCAGATGGGCAATATTCTATCTCTCCTCCAAAACATTCTTCAATGGCACTGTCATGGTTACCATCTTGATTTTCGGTTTCTTATTTTTTAACATGGCCATTCAACACTGGATTTTCCTCATTGAGCATGAAGATGTAGCTGATTATTTGTCAGCCAATGAAAATAAAGTATATGAAAAGGAATTATTAATAGCCAATGAAAATAAAGTATATTAAAAGGAATTTAATAATAGCCAATGAAAATATTTCTTTCTTTTTTTTTCTCTCCCACGTGTTTCTTTTTCTACTTTTATATTGGTTATTATTAGTTAAATTTTTTTTGTGTGCATATTTAATATTAATTTGAAATATTAGAATGAAAAGGTTTATATTTAAAAACGATCTGTTATAAAATAATATTCAATTTTTTTAAGGTATCTCTAAATAAATTCCACATTTATTTAGAATAAATATGATCATATTTTTAATTTGAACATAGTTTCCCTCCTGATAGTAGAAGTATAATGGGAGTTATTCATTCTCAGAAAACAAACCCATAATCTCCCACTTAATTTAATAAAACCTTTTCATCTAAATAAATCGTCTTTAAAAACATCTTAATTACTGAGTTTGAAAGTCTTCGTCGAAATTTGAAAATAAAGAGTTCATTTTATTATTCTTACCCCGAATTAGCCTTGACCTAGAAGATAATATTTTAATTTTTATATTATCTATTTGTATTATAAATCTATTTTAAATTGTTTTGATATAACGAAATTGACTTGCTTAAAATTATGTATGTATAACAACTCGGACATACTACAAGGTTATTCTTGTTTAGCTATTTAATTATTAAATTTAACGTGACATTATTATTTATTGTAAATAATTAAATTGTGGTTGCAGATTAGTGAAAGTTTATTTTATCTTGTTTAATTTACATAAATATTAAATAATTTGTATTTAGCTTGTAATCATTAGTTGTGACATCTCACTTATAAGTGATTTGTAACTTTTGGTCTAGAATAAGTTCTTTCGTCTTGTACAAATTGGTTTAGAGACACATTTCAGTAATAATAATTACCTTAAATCAACAACTTTTAGAAGTAGTTTTATTCATTTAAAGTAACTTTGCATTATGTAACCATATGACAGAAAATTTAGAATTTGCAGTAATTCTGGAAATTTCAAAACTGTATTACTTTGTATGGGACGATTTAAAACCATTGGGATCAATGGTATTTTTTTGTGTATCACTTCTTTTACGTGGTGATTGACTCACTTTCATATGTTCTATGAGGTATAGTAATATTTCCATACATATGCAAGTTATTTTGGTTTTTTGTACTATATCTTTTTGTTTTGTTGTTGTTATTTTTTGGATAATATTGTTGATATAAATTAATTCTCTTAATATATTATAATGATCTTAATTTAATTTAAATTATTGTTTTGATTATTTATTAAATAAAAGGATTTGAAAGAAATAAATTTGATGAAGATATTAAAATATTAATTTTTTATAATATATATAATAATTTTTGTACATTAATTAATTAATATTAGATTATTAAGTATTTAATAAATAGTATTATTATAGTTTTTTCTATAAAATATAAATATTTATTCCTTTTTTTTCATACATTTCTCCCTTTTTTTTTTTTCTCATTTTCTATTTTAAATTTAGGCGCGCTCTTGTGGGCCTGCCTTTATTTTCTCAAACATATTAAATACTGGTTTATATATTCTATAAAAAGAAAAAGAATATTTAAGAAGAAAAGGTAGGTTATATGTGAGAGAAGAAGTGATAAAGGAGGACATAAAGATGGGGGGTATTCAATGTTTTAACGTTGTCTTCTTAACCTGTTTTGAAATCTCTTTTTCCCTTCAAAATACTCTCTCATGTTTTACTTGTTTTTTTTACGTCCATTTCACGAGGAGTGGAGTCTAATATTTTAGGCTATTTAGCTCCAATGGTTGTTAAAAAATAAGTTTGAAGGCTTTGTTATCTAACGAAGTGAAATAATATCTCGATAAAGAATGTTTTTAAAAAATGCTGAAAGAGAAATCTGAATCATTTGACGGACATTTAAAAGTCTTGATGTTTTTTAAACTTTGTCTTTTTGAATAGGGTTTATTTTTGTTTCCTTTGTATGTTATCATATGGGGGGAATGAATAGAATCTGAACGGTCAATGTAGTATGAAATATTCGTATTTGATATGAAATTGATTTTTCTAAAAAGAAAAGTTACCTGGTTGATCCTGCCAGTAGTCATATGCTTGTCTCAAAGATTAAGCCATGCATGTCTAAGTACAAGCCTAATTAAGGTGAAACCGCGAATGGCTCATTAAATCACACCTAATATACTGGATATTCTCAGTTACTTGGATAACTGCGGTAATTCTGGAGCTAATACATGCGAAAAAATCCCGAACTTACGTGAGGGATGCTTTTATTAGATCAAAACCAATTTAAAAACTTGGTGACTCTGAATAACATTTGCAGATCGCATGGCTTTACGCCGGCGACGTATCCTTCTAAGGTGTGCCCTATCAACTGTCGACTGTGGCATAGACGCCCACAGTGGTTTTGACGGGTAACGGGGAATCAGGGTTCGATTCCGGAGAGGGAGCCTGAGAAACGGCTACCACTTCTAAGGGAGGCAGCAGGCACGCAAATTACCCAATGGTCGAAGACCGAGGTAGTGACGAAAAATAACGAAGCCGGACTCATCCGAGGCCCGGTTATCGGAATGAGTACACTTTAAATCCTTTAACGAGGAACAATTGGAGGGCAAGTCTGGTGCCAGCAGCCGCGGTAATTCCAGCTCAATAGCGTATATTAAAGTTGTTGCGGTCAAAAAGCTCGTAGTTGGATTTCGGTGAGTAAGGAGGGGTTCATCTTGTTTGATGTAACTGCTGTCTTGTCTCGCGTTTTTCGACAGAGGTTTCGATGGTGCCTTTCAAAGGGTGTCTCGGGATACTGTCGGGTTTACTTTGAAAAAATTAGAGTGCTCAAAGCAGGCTTTTAAAAGCTTGAATATTAGTGCATGGAATAATGAAATAGGAAGTCGTTTCTATTTTGTTGGTTTTCGGAAATCGACTTAATGATTAATAGGGACAGTCGGGGGCATTAGTATTCAGACGACAGAGGTGAAATTCTTGGACCGTCTGAAGACTAACTACTGCGAAAGCATTTGCCAAGAATGTTTTCATTAATCAAGAACGAAAGTTAGAGGTTCGAAGGCGATCAGATACCGCCCTAGTTCTAACCATAAACGATGCCAGCTAGCGATCCGCAGTTGTTTATTTTTACGACTCTGCGGGAAGCTTCCGGGAAACCAAAGCTTTTGGGTTCCGGGGGAAGTATGGTTGCAAAGCTGAAACTTAAAGGAATTGACGGAAGGGCACCACCAGGAGTGGAGCCTGCGGCTTAATTTGACTCAACACGGGAAATCTCACCAGGCCCGGACACTGGAAGGATTGACAGATTGAGAGCTCTTTCTCGATTCGGTGGGTGGTGGTGCATGGCCGTTCTTAGTTGGTGGAGTGATTTGTCTGGTTAATTCCGATAACGAACGAGACTCTGTCCTGCTAAATAGAGTTAACGTCATTTTTTTTGCGTTAACTTTTCTTCTTAGAGGGACTGGTGGCGTCTAGCCACACGAGATTGAGCAATAACAGGTCTGTGATGCCCTTAGATGTTCTGGGCTGCACGCGCGCTACACTGAAGGGATCAGCGTGTTTTCCCTGGCCGAGAGGTTCGGGTAACCCGTTGAACCCCCTTCGTGGTAGGGATCGGGGCTTGCAATTATTCCCCGTGAACCAGGAATTCCCAGTAAGCGTAAGTCATAAGCTTACGTTGATTACGTCCCTGCCCTTTGTACACACCGCCCGTCGCTACTACCGATTGAACGTTTTAGTGAGGTATTTGGATCGAACCTCTGGAGGGCAACCTCTCAGTGTTGTTCGAGAAGACTCCCAAACTTGAGCGTTTAGAGGAAGTAAAAGTCGTAACAAGGTTTCCGTAGGTGAACCTGCGGAAGGATCATTAACGAGTTTTCATTTTTATTAAATGAAAAATTCAAAAAACAGCAAGGTTCTTCATTGATTATTTTTTTTCAATGAAAAACTAAGCAATCTAGCCTTCAATGATCTGAGTGTCATTGTTAAATCGGCAAAAAAAATTCGAATGATTAATAGTGTTGAGGTGCAGTGTTGAAATTTACTGCATAAGTAGGATTCGCCTCATCTTGCTCCCTGAATTTTTCGAATTTCAGTTCTAATAAGTTTTTGTTTTTTTGCTTCGTTTTTTCTTTTTCTTTTAAATTGAAATAAATGATAACCGTCATATTTCTTATTTACTTCTTATTTTTTTTTATTATTAATTTTAATATGAAAATGAACGAAGAAAAACAAACCATATGAAACACAACGCTATGCAGTGGATCACTTGGCTCGGGGGTCGATGAAGATCGCAGCTAGCTGCGAGTCGGAATGTGAACTGCAGGACACATGAACATCGACATATTGAACGCATATTGCAGATTGTGACTCTGTTACAATCTATACCTGGCTCAGGGTCGGTTTCAAAGACATCTTCTTTGATTTGATTTTACTTAGATTATTATGATCTTTTGAAATTTCAAATTCAAATGAAGGATTGAGCTTTTCCTGGGGATAAATGTTTTCCCAGTGGCTTTAAAATAATGTTTTTTTGATCCGTAATGGCATTCCCAAAAATACTTATACTTTTTTTCCATTGCGCTAAAAAGATCCAAGTATTTGAAGGAGGTTGTAACTTAACTCTTGATTGAATTTTTTTTCATTCAACTCGTAATTTTGCAACTGAAGATGTATTGTACTTTAAAAAAAAATAGTTATATGATTCGTCTCATATTTTTTTATTTATTGCGCATGTATAAAATTGAAATAACTTAAGAAAAAAGGAGCAATTAGGAGGATCAACTTAATTGTTATACTTCTCTTTAACTTTTTCCAATTTTTTCATCCAATAAAAAAAATTTTGAGTTCGAATTCATTTTATTTTTTAAAAAAAAGATAAATCGATACTTATTCTTCAGAGGCTGACTGAATATTTTACGAGTGAAAAAAATATATATAAAGTGTTAATTTGACTTTTACAACTTCAATCTTCAATACAAATATTTTCTTTATTAGAAAAGAAGTGTATTTTTGGTTTAAAGAATGTTTCATTTTACTTATTGAAAAATAGAATTTGAACGAGGTGTTGATTTCGTATACTTAGAGGAATCAAGTGCTCCCCCAATTTTACTTTCGACCTGAGATTAGGTAAGACTACCCGCCGAATTTAAGCATATTAATAAGCGGAGGAAAAGAAAACAACTGTGATACCCTTAGTAATGGCGAATGAACAGGGTGAAGCCCATCACTGAACCGCCTGCCATCTCGGTAGTGTGGAATGTAGTGTTCGGGATTGTCTTATCATATTTTAGCAACTTGTCCAAGTACACCTTGACTGGGGCCGCATCTCATAGAGGGTGATAGGCCCGTACGACAGTTTGCTTTAGTATGCTGACTTTTCCCTAGAGTCGAGTTGCTTGAAAGTGCAGCTCAAAGTGTGAGGTAAGCTCCTCATAAGGCTAAATATTACCCCGAGACCGATAGCAAACAAGTACCGTGAGGGAAAGTTGAAAAGAACTTTGAAGAGAGAGTTCAAGAGTACGTGAAACTGTTTAGTGGTAAACGGAGGAGTACCTCGAAGTTAGATGTTCCTAAGATTCATACTTATGATCTGGATTCGTTGAGGAGTTTTAATGATCTTTAACCGGACATTGCTTTTTAATCGTTTTCTGGTGGATAGGTTGCACTCTTGGGTTCATTTTACGCCGTTAGCCATTCCTTATGGACTGATTTGACCATGGGTGAAGTTTAGGGTAACTCTTCGGATTTGCCTTAAGCCCTGTGACTCAAGCTTTGTAGGGGATGGTGTAAACGAAAGATAGATCTCTTAAGCTCGTTATAACGAGTGATTATTTATTATCACGGCTTAAGATCTTTTGAACGGCGAGTAGGTCGGTGGCTCCTCCGACCCGTCTTGAAACACGGACCAAGGAGTCTAACATGTATGCGAGTCATTGGGTGTAACTAAACCTAAAGGCGTAGTGAAAGCAAATGCAGGGATGATCCTTTGTTTAAAACCGGAGGCGCAATCCCGACTCTTTGCACTGACCTCGTTTCATGCAGAGAAGTAAGAGCATACACGTTGGGACCCGAAAGATGGTGAACTATGCCTGGCCAGGTCGAAGTCAGGGGAAACCCTGATGGAGGACCGTAGCGATTCTGACGTGCAAATCGATCGTCGGAGCTGGGTATAGGGGCGAAAGACTAATCGAACTATCTAGTAGCTGGTTCCTTCCGAAGTTTCCCTCAGGATAGCTGGTGCTCGTAATCGAGTTTCATCCGGTAAAGCGAATGATTAGAAGTATTGGGGACGAAACGTCCTCAACTTATTCTCAAACTTTAAATGGGTGAGAAGTGAGACTTGCTTAAGTGAAGCCTTACTTTTTTCGAATCGGAGTACCTAGTGGGCCATTTTTGGTAAGCAGAACTGGCGCTGTGGGATGAACCAAACGTTGGGTTAAAGTGCCTGAGTAAACGCTCATCAGATACCATGAAAGGTGTTGGTTGCTTAAGACAGCAGGACGGTGGCCATGGAAGTCGGAATCCGCTAAGGAGTGTGTAACAACTCACCTGCCGAAGCAACTAGCCCTGAAAATGGATGGCGCTAAAGCGTTTCACTCATACCCAACCCTTGAAACACTGAAATTAATTTTTCGATTATGTTTCAAGGAGTAGGAAGGTCGCAGAGGTGGCGCGGAAGGTTCCGAGTGTAAACTTGACTGGAGCCGCCTCTGGTGCAGATCTTGGTGGTAGTAGCAAATACTCCAGAGAGGCCCTGGAGGACCGATGTGGAGAAAGGTTTCGTGTGAACAGCCGTTGAA
>NC_052132.2:24789842-24804842 GCF_016086655.4 Lepeophtheirus salmonis
AAAAGAAGGTACTACTTCGGTGATGATCGATAGGAACATTCGTTCTGGAGAAGGATTTTTCTCTCACTTAGTTTCAGATCTTATCCCAATCATAAGTTCGCCATTTCTATGAGTCACAATTAAAGATATATTAAATGATAGTGAAATTGACGTGAAAGTGGTTTCTCAAATGAAGTCCATCCTTCCGAAGAAATAAGAAATGCAGGATTCATGAAATCTTTTACTTTTTTTGCTTAACTATTACAAAATGAATATTCAAAAGCATCCAACGAATTCTCCATCTCAAGGAATCTTCATCTAGTTACCATTATAATGTTTTATTTAGTTAAAAGAAAAATGTACTTTTAGTTTTATAATTCTATATAATTTCATTGTATCTACATTTGGTTCCCACACACTAATCCATAAAGGCACAGCAATATCTCTCCAATTTGTACCTTTTCCTATTATATAACTCTAGTACCATAAGATTCTGGCCCTTTAAGAATATTAGATGTTTTTGTGACTACTTATTACCTTCTGATAGCTTTATTTCTCTCAAAATACGGCGTTGAAGTCTCCCAAACTATTATATATATTATTGATAATATAATTCAACAAAAAATATTTAATAAATATAGATATTTGAACATTTTAAATCAAATTCTATTTCAATTCAGTGTTTATGTCTATAAATTTTGTATTGATTCATATATTTAAACTTAGATGAATTTCTTTTAGTAAATGAAATAGGAAGAGAATGCGTGCTAGAAAAGGTATGGTCTGGGGTATTCCGTATTCTTATTTTTTTTTTTTTTTTTTTTTAATTGTAGTGAATTTTTTCAATATTAATAAAAATATTGTACAATAACAATTAGACAAGCAAGGTCAATATTCTAAATGAAATAAATCATCATTATAATTATTAATCCTTTTTTACTCTTTAGTTATTATTTTTATATCTTTTTGAATATTATCATTTACTTAAGAAAACATGTAAAATATTATAATTGGGTAAAATATTCTTTTAATTTTTTTGTTGAAGATATTTAATAACAAAACGTGGACACTAAGAAAAGTAAGCACTATACTGTTTTAGTTTTTAGACTTAGTTGTCTTGTAACTACCACAGTATTCTATAGTAGTCAATATATATAATTATAATAACTGAATAGTAAATTAATCAATTATATTATAAGGCTAAATAATTAATACAAAATATAAATATAAACTTAAATCAATGAATCCCATAAATAAATACAATATTTACAATTGATAAATAATAAAATAATTTGAATAGTTTATGTCATATTAATATGTTTTACAATTGTCAGGGAACATAATATATTATTAAGTGCCAATAAATACTAAAATAATCGTTCTTGTTTACATATCCTTAATTTATTTATTAAATATTAATATTTGAATATAATGACTAAGTCATTTAATAATTCAGAAAATGACTTTCAAGCTTAATCCAATGGAAGACATGCAATTGAAGGATGATCAGTCTCTTTGTTCCTCCTCGCTATATATTTCATTCCAGTATTACTCCTCAGTTATTATATAAATATTCAACGATTCCATAGCAGAGGGTCTGACAAAAGAGTATTTGAACCAATGTATGATATTGTAACTTTAATTTCTTCCAGATTTATTGGCAATCGCTTCATTTTGCGTTTCGTTATTATTGATAATTCAATTTAATGTATGACGTGAGTAAAAATAACTATGCATAATCCCAACTGGGGAAATTATAATCCAATATGATGACGTTATAAAAAGTGAATCAATCATCTGCTTATCCATTGCTGACGTTGAAAATAACTTCCCTTCAAACTAGCAGACAAAATATTTTAATCTACCACTGCCTTACTATGCCAAACTGCCAATAAAAATACCTCGTAATAGCTATGGGTGCTTAGCTAATAGCTACATCTTAAATCACCAAACCTAAGATAATAATCAGTATTACATAATAATTAATTAATGTTCCTTAACATACGTGTATTTTTTCATTTTTCATGTTTCATCTTACCTACTTTAGTGTATTTAGTGTTATTAAGTGCTTAGTGTTTTGTTTTTTTCTCTTCTGGAGTCTGACATTTGGGAAAAACTTATACAACGGAACACCGTTAGCTCCTTAGCTTTCTCAGCACCCTTCACCATATGACTTTTCTTCGTTTATAGACATTATGGCACGTTGGAATCACTACCAAGATTTGGAGGATCTTTTAAAGCTTGCTATGAAACAGGAGGACTGGAATGAAGTCCTTGCAAGCTTAAATGAAAATCTCAATGGCATTGGGCTCCATCTTGGAGACATGTATATTTCTGAGGGTTCCTCTCAAGAATTCGTCTCAAATGTGAGACCTGTCAAATTCCCATCACTAATAAAGTTGGGCCTTCCCCTCTGTTGTTCTTGAATCCCTTCCTGCTGTCAAGCAGGCCACACTCCTAACCCAACCAGCCGCAAAACCTGAGGCTGAAACAGTCTCCCGAGCGTTTCAAACCACAATATCCTCTTCAAAGCCAACATCGGACTTGAAGTGTGAAGTTAAGCCACTATCGATTGGGTCCGAGCACCCAGTGGACTTAATTAAAGCCTCATAAGGATTTTGGAAATTCCAATCTCCCTTCTCCACGTTTTTATTCAATGTTTTATTGTTTGTTAATTGGCTATGACGTATATGTCTTGATGAATAATTATATAATTGATTAATATAACTTATTTAACTACAGAATATATTTACACTCATATTAATAGTTATGTAGCAAAAATTGTAATTAATTGGAATGATAAGAGTTACTATTATTATGATTAATAAAAATAGAAAGACTACATTGGAATGAACTGCAGATATGGTAAGTGCTAGATAGTGATATATGATACATTCATAATTGAGGAAGTCTAATAAAAAAAAAAAAAATGGAATGGAAATGCCACTTTGAAAATATAGACGATTATTCAGACTTTTTTAAGTTTTGTCATACCTATATATTTTCATTAATTATTTCCAGTATTAGTTACTTACATAATAATTCATTATTTTTGAAGAAGGAAAAGTGTTGAAAATGGTCATTGAGAAGGCTGTGACGGACTCATATCATCCTGAGGTCTGATATAGTAGGATTTTTCTCTCACTACTTGATCTTTTCTTGTAATTATCTCATTTTCCTCTACTTTATTTGCATTTTTTTAACTGCATATCTATATCATTAAATCAAGCAACTATGAAAGCCATCCCTCCATCATCAAGATCCTACTTCATTCCTTGATATAACTAATGGGTTCTGTATAAATTCAATGGGATATTCTTAAGAATAAATAATTAGTGGAAGCCTAAGAGGAATTAATCTTCAGTCTTATTATTATCATATATTTTTTCTAAACTATAATTGAAAATAAAAGAATGACATGATTATATATTTAAGTAATTAATAAAACACTATTAAGTACAAACACCTATTTTTTCATTTTTCTCATGTTAGAAGTTTCTAAAAAAATGACATTCAAGAGTTGAGACCATTTAATAATAATTCATCCCAAATTAGTAGCAGACAAAATGAAAATTTATGAATATGAAGTCGATACTAGTCTTCCACGATTGATTTCTTTTATAAAAATGTATCTCTTCGAACTTGATAAGGACTATTTTGAATAATTTAACGATCATATCACAATACTATCGACTTGTCTTCTAAATCAAAACTTAAGCTATTTTTTTTTTTTTCAATTTGGCCATATCTTAATTATTCTCCACGTTATAGAAAAATAAGAGCTATTATTACATGAAACTAATAAAAAATTTAAAAATTATATAACATAAATACTATGTTTTACCAAGCAATCAATGATAAATCAAGGCTTAAAGAAAGTTATGGGGTACCCATTTCAAGGAATTCTCATATTGATAAGATAAAGTCTGCCTTTTTGCTTTGCTTTTGTACTAGAAAAAGTATGGTGGCAGTATTAATTATTTTTTTTTTTTTTTTTTTGCAGATCTTCCATTCTTTGAATATTGTCTTAATAAATGTCATAAAACAAATAGCTAATAAATAAATTATAACTGTATGTAAGTGTACCACGTTGTTAGTTTTATTATATCGCACCACCTTTCCTTTGAATAGAAAGAGAAAAAAAGGCCCAAAATAAGTTGGTAGTTAGCCAATTCTTCCCGACTAAGAAACTATTATCCAATAATATTTTTGTAAAATATCTAAATCAACTAATCAACATTCAGAATGCTGATGAGAGGAAAAGAAAAGGAGTCATCGACAGCTGACAGGGAAATACGATGTAAATTTTTGTGTTAGTAATTCATGTTACAAAGTGATGCAAGCCGTATGTATTTTAAATCACTAAACCCTATAAAGTAGGCAGATTTTGTTGATTATAACATCTAAAGTCCATACAATTAAGGAAGATTCTTGATAATAGTATATGTTATTGTCAGTATTGCATTTCATTTCATAATTAATAATGAATTCTAATACACGTGTTTTTGGAGCATGATAACTAGGAATTATATCTGATTTACCTCAGTGTGTATCATGGCTTCTACTTATCTGGATCATTAGGACTTAGATACTAACGTAAGTATTTCTTCATACAGAAATTATATGATTAGTGATTACTTTTTAATTTATTGAATTAATAGCTTAGAAAACTTTTAATTATATAGGTAAAAGTTATAGTCCCTCTGGTAATGCGTAAGGGCATCAAGGCATTGACAAGGCTTTCTTTTTAAAGTACTAAATACTCTTCCGCTTATGGACTCCGGGATCCCTTGTGTACTATTGATTTGCTCATTTACAGCTGACCTTGGGCACTGATATTGTATTCAAAGCTTTCTATAGATGCGGATAGGCCTCCCATACTTCCACTGAAAGAGGACACGCTGAAGGCTCATCTGTTCTCCATTTATTTTGAATTTTGCTGAACCAACACACAGACGTCACTATTATAAATAACAGTACTGCTCTTCTTTGTGTTTTTTTGTATTATTTTGGAAAGAAACCTGTCTGTTTTTATTTGCTTACATCCTTCTATGTACCCTTGTTGACTACCTCCATCTTTCCAAAGGCTCTAAGGCATTCATAAAGGCCTCTTTTTCAAAGAAATACTACTATTAATACTACTCATTGTATGTGTCTAAATCTAAAGATATTGTATCAAGCAAATGTGCATTTTATTTCTGTATTCAGGTTGAATAAATTATTGAAATAAATCTTCTACATTATAGATGTTGTTTTATTGAAGTCTTATATTTGGTCAAAGAACATTGACTGTATTATAAAATAGTAAGTAGAACTCTCAGAAGAAGATGTTGCTATTATAATAATGGCTTTTGCCCTTAAATGTAATGTACTATAGTATATAAACTGTGAATTATATACTCTATTTATAATTTAAATTTCAAATGGAATGTCTTGTTACAAGAAATATGAAATCAAGTTGAAGAAGTTTTTAGTAAGTAACTATTACCTTGTATTTCATATTAAAATTGTATTTATGCTTTGAATTACTACGTAGGTTATAGAATATGGATGAAGCTGGATGTTTGAGTTTGACGACGTTTATTTTATTATTTGTATTGCATTCAATTATCGTTCTTACACTTTTTAATAATTAAATAAATTTCTGAATTATTATACAATTCACTCATGTTGTTAATATGTATTGTACGTTGTTGTCCTATGTATAAAAAGGTAGTCATTGCTATTACGATATATAATACATTAAGACACGTCTAATTAAATATATTGATGTTTTAATTACATATTGTTGGACGATATTTCATGTGAAAACAACAATATTTGTTTCATTTCATCATTATTACACTGTAGTGGTCACTGGAATCATAGATAAATAGGCCTATATAACTTGGAACGAGTTATTTTCTCAAGTATGTTTATTGTTGTTTTTAAAAGATTTTATACATATACATACAAATTATATAATTAATATTGTATCACGCCACCTTTAATATGAAAATAAACAGATAAAAGGCCCAAAATAAGTTGGTAGTAAGCTGATTTTTCCTGACTAAGAAACTATTATCCAATAATAGTTTGAACAATATCTAAATCAACTAATCAACATTCAGAACCCTGATTATAGGAAAAGAAAAGGAGTCATCGACAGCTGACAGGGAAATACGATGTAAATTTTTGTGTTAATAATTCATGTTACAACGTCATGCAAGCCATATGTATTTTAAATCACTAAACCGTATGAAGTAGGTAGATTTTGTTGATTATAACACCTAAAGTCCATATAATTAAGGAAGATTGTTGATAATAATATATGTTATTGTTAGTATTGCATTTCATTTCATAATTAATAAATAATTCTAATAAACGTGTTTTGGGAGCATGATAACTAGGAGTTATATCTGATTTACCTCAGTGTGCATCATGCCTTCTACTTATCTGGGATCATTAGGACTTAGATACTAACGTAAGTATTTCTTCATACAGAAATTATATGATTAGTGATTACTTTTTAATTTATTGAATTAATAGCTTAGAAAATTTTTAATTATATAGGTAAAAGTTATCGTCCCTCTGCTAATGTGTGAGAGCATCAAGGAATTGACAAAGCTTTCTTTTTAAAAGGAGTACTAAATACTCTTCCGCCTATGGACTCTGGGATCCCTTGTGTACTATTGATTTGCTCATTTACAGCTGACCTTGATTACTGATATTGTATTCAAAGCTTTCCATAGATGCGGATAGGCCTCCCATACTTCCACTGAAAGAGGACACGCTGGAGGCTCATCTGTTCTCCATTTATTTTGAATTTTGCTGAACCAACACACAGACGTCACTATTATAAATAACAGTACTGCTCTTCTTTGTGTTTTTTTGTATTATTTTGGAAAGAAACCTGTCTGTTTTTACTTGCTTACATCCTTCTATGTACCCTTGTTGACTACCTCCATCTTTCCAAAGGCTCTAAGGCATTCATAAAGGCCTCTTTTTCAAAGAAATATTACTATTAATACTACTCATTGTATGTGTCTAAATCCAAAGATATTGTATCAAGCAAATGTGCATTTTATTTCTGTATCAGGTTGAATAAATTATTGAAATAAATCTTCTACATTATAGATGTTGTTCTATTGAAGTCTTATATTTGTTCTAAGAACATTGACTGTATTATAAAATAGTAATTAGAACTCTCAGAAGAAGATGTTGCTATTATAATAATGGTTTTTGCCCTTAAATGTAATGTACTACATTACTGTGAATTATATACTCTATTTATAATTTAAATTTCAAATGGAATGTCTTGTTACAAGAAATATGAAATCAAGTTGAAGAAGTTTTTAGTAAGTAACTATTACCTTGTATTTTATATTAATATTGTATTTATGCGATGAATTACTACGTAGGTTATAGAATTTGGATGAAGCTGGAGTTTGATGACGTTTATTTTATTATTTGTATTGCATTCAATTATAGTTCTTATACTTTTTAATAATTAAATATATTTCTAAATTATAATATAATTCACTTTTGTGTACCCTCACACATTTTGTTTCTTCCCTTCTTGTTAATATGTATTGTACGTTGTTGTCCTATGTATAATAAGGTAGTCATTGCTATTATGATATATAATACATTAAGACACGTCTAATTCACGAGTATAATTAAATATATTAATGTTTTAATTACATATTGTTGGACGATATTTCATGTGAAAACAACAATATTTGTTTCATTTCATCATTATTACACTGTAGTGGTCACTGGAATCATAAATGAATAGGCCTATATAAATTGGAACAAGTATATTTTCTCAAGTATGTTTATTGTTGTTTTTAAAAGATTTTATACATATACATACAAATTATATAATTAATATTGTATCACGCCACCTTTATTACGAAAATAAACAGATAAAAGGCCCAAAATAAGTTGGTAGTAAGCTGATTTTTACCTGACTAAGAAACTATTATCCAATAATAGTTTGAACAATATCTAAATCAACTAATCAACATTCAGAACCCTGATTATAGGAAAAGAAAAGGAGTCATCGACAGCTGACATGGAAATACGATGTAAATTTTTGTGTTAGTAATTCATGTTACAACGTCATGCAAGCCATATGTATTTTAAATCACTAAACCTTATAAAGTAGGTAGGTTTTGTAGATTATAATATCTAAAGTCCATAAAATTAATGAGGATTAGTATAGTATTTCATAATTGATAAATAATATATTGAATGGAGTAGTATAGTATATTTTGGTTTATAAAGGCTTTTAATGAAGTGTCATCAAAATATTTATTGTAAATAGGTTAATTGCAGTAAAAATATTAATTATGAGCCCCCAAAATGTCGTCTATCATTAGTTATTATCTAATTTATGACGTCAGTAAATAGACTATTCCTAATATTTTAGGTAACAGGCTAATACATTTATGATTGGATAGTACTACTCCCAACTGTGGAAATAATTAGAATTATATTCAAATATGATGACGTAATATAAAGTAGATCAATCATCTGCTTTCCTTTAGCTGACGTTGATATCTATTTCTCAAGCTAAATTAAAGATTTTAATGTACTTCTGCCTTACTATGCCAAACTACCAAATGAGTATTTATTTATCTAGCTATTGTTTATTATTCTTCAACCTATTTACTTCATCCAGGATTCCTTGTGGAATATTAATTTACTCATTACATTTGATACGGGGCACTGATCATGTATTCAAAGCTATTTATCGGTGAGGATATGCTTCCCCTACTTCAACTGAAAGAGGATACGTTTCAAATCCATCCGTTCTCCCTTTATATTAAATGTCCCGAAACCACACACTGAAGTCATTTCTGGGAACATTCTTACATGAAGATTTTAGGAAGAAAGTGTTGAAGATGGTCATGGACAAGACGTTTGGTTACAGACTCACTCTGAAATAGCTTTTTTAAAAAGAGGTATTGATGATCGACTGGAGAAGGATTTTATCTTACATATTCGACCGGTATTGATCATTTATTATATTATTGATTTATTATCATTCATTTTTTTATTCCTTACATAGTTGTAGGTGTACCATGTTAATGAAAAAACCATGAATGTAGTTATTATCCTGTCTTATGCCAATCATAAGTTTAAAGTTCGACATCTCTCTATGAATCACAAGAGCAAGGCTTCCTGTTAACTGACTATCTTTATTTTTAACTCAAGCAACGTTGGAGCCATCCCTGCAGTGAATACACTCATCAAGATTCTATATCATTCCTTCCTTGATGCCTATCATTATTAGAGACATTTCTCTTCATTTATTTATGATGCCTAATACGTCTTTCTGTCCACTTTGTATTTGTTTTGTTTCTTCTGAAGATTAAGGTATTGTTTCAAGTTCTGTTTTAATATAGAATTATATATATTAATGCTTAAGATATAATTATATACCTACTTACTATTTGGAAAATGTAATATGAAAATGTTTTTTTTTATATATAACAAGACATTTTGTTTGGATAGCAGATACGGAGTAAACATTATAAATGTCTGTATCAATCTTTCTTTATAAAAGAAAAAGCCCAAAATTATTTCAAATTATGAGCCCATTCTTGCATTGTTCCCTATAAGCTTATAATTTATTTAGTACAGTGATATGTTAACAAGATTTTTCCAATTCTTTGTCAAAAATCAAGAACTGATATTTTTATAAATATATATTGGTCATTATACTAAAAAGAACTAAAAGGAAGTAGATTTGACTCAAATTTAATACGTGACCTATTTGGTAATAGGCCTACTCAGAAAGGAAACATTGGATTCTTAACTCAATCCAACTATGAGTTCTGAGGTCTTTAAGTTAAAAAAATTAATCAAATCAGTGATATATTTTGTAAGCCAAAGTAATGTATGAATAAAAAGTGATGGAGAAGCTAAAAAAAAACTATAACTTATGTATAAGACTTGAAATGAGCTAGAAATAAATTCGGATATTGAAAGTGTTTGATTTATAAATGAAGACTTGAAACTAACCACCAAAGACTTAGGACTCTTTTTGGACTTGGAACTTTCTCCTAACTACATGAGAATAATCTAAAAATATTTATATATGATATCTAAACACAATCAATCAAGTGGATTAAAGGTCTGTCAAAGAAATATAAATTTATGAAAGGTAAATAATTATTAAGAAGGGAAAGAAAGGTCTATTTGGAAAGGGTCTTGTAAATAGTAGTTGGAGTAAATTCAAACTCATGAGATATGAATATTCCATTTATCAATATTTTTAATAAATATCATATTATTAATTAATATACAATGACATTTATTTTTATGTTTTATTTCAGATATGCTTTAATATTGGCTTGATTTGTTTATCGAATTTTGAAGATTTCCTTTGGAAATAGTGTTATATGAATGCTATTATAAATTGAATTCCCTCTAAGTAATCAGGGAGAACGTACTGATCAAACTATGTACCAAATTGTGAAGCATACTTATATTATCATGCCTATGGGTATGGCTTTAATATCTTATTTAAATATGAAATGACATTTATTTATATATTGTATTTCAGATTCATCACAACTCATAGGAGACTTATTAAGATATATTTTGAGATAGTTTGAACAGTCCATAATGAATTGAATCAACATGAAATTATTGATCGGAGATTGAAGCTGTGATCAAAGTCAATATTCACTTATTTAATGAAATTTATGATGGTAAGTATTTAAACAATTATAAATAAAATATACAAAATGTTATAATTTTTATTGAAACACATATATCACCTGTGCTATTTGTTGTAAAAATAACTTAATTCAATATTTATTAAAATATATATATTATTTCTATAATATTCATGTGTCATTTTGCCATACGAACCTTTAATAATGGACCATGTATTTTTGTTTTTCACACGTGATTGTAGCAGATGGGCAATATTCTATCTCTCCTCCAAAACATTCTTCAATGGCACTGTCATGGTTACCATCTTGATTTTCGGTTTCTTATTTTTTATGGCCATTCAACACTGGCCATTCAACACTGGATTTTCCTCATTGAGCATGAAGATGTAGCTGATTATTTGTCAGCCAATGAAAATAAAGTATATGAAAAGGAATTATTAATAGCCAATGAAAATAAAGTATATTAAAAGGAATTTAATAATAGCCAATGAAAATATTTCTTTCTTTTTTTTTTTCTCTCCCACGTGTTTCTTTTTCTACTTTTATATTGGTTATTATTAGTTAAATTTTTTTTGTGTGCATATTTAATATTAATTTGAAATATTAGAATGAAAAGGTTTATATTTAAAAACGATCTGTTATAAAATAATATTCAATTTTTTTAAGGTATCTCTAAATAAATTCCACATTTATTTAGAATAAATATGATCATATTTTTAATTTGAACATAGTTTCCCTCCTGATAGTAGAAGTATAATGGGAGTTATTCATTCTCAGAAAACAAACCCATAATCTCCCACTTAATTTAATAAAACCTTTTCATCTAAATAAATCGTCTTTAAAAACATCTTAATTACTGAGTTTGAAAGTCTTCGTCGAAATTTGAAAATAAAGAGTTCATTTTATTATTCTTACCCCGAATTAGCCTTGACCTAGAAGATAATATTTTAATTTTTATATTATCTATTTGTATTATAAATCTATTTTAAATTGTTTTGATATAACGAAATTGACTTGCTTAAAATTATGTATGTATAACAACTCGGACATACTACAAGGTTATTCTTGTTTAGCTATTTAATTATTAAATTTAACGTGACATTATTATTTATTGTAAATAATTAAATTGTGGTTGCAGATTAGTGAAAGTTTATTTTATCTTGTTTAATTTACATAAATATTAAATAATTTGTATTTAGCTTGTAATCATTAGTTGTGACATCTCACTTATAAGTGATTTGTAACTTTTGGTCTAGAATAAGTTCTTTCGTCTTGTACAAATTGGTTTAGAGACACATTTCAGTAATAATAATTACCTTAAATCAACAACTTTTAGAAGTAGTTTTATTCATTTAAAGTAACTTTGCATTATGTAACCATATGACAGAAAATTTAGAATTTGCAGTAATTCTGGAAATTTCAAAACTGTATTACTTTGTATGGGACGATTTAAAACCATTGGGATCAATGGTATTTTTTTGTGTATCACTTCTTTTACGTGGTGATTGACTCACTTTCATATGTTCTATGAGGTATAGTAATATTTCCATACATATGCAAGTTATTTTGGTTTTTTGTACTATATCTTTTTGTTTTGTTGTTGTTATTTTTTGGATAATATTGTTGATATAAATTAATTCTCTTAATATATTATAATGATCTTAATTTAATTTAAATTATTGTTTTGATTATTTATTAAATAAAAGGATTTGAAAGAAATAAATTTGATGAAGATATTAAAATATTAATTTTTTATAATATATATAATAATTTTTGTACATTAATTAATTAATATTAGATTATTAAGTATTTAATAAATAGTATTATTATAGTTTTTTCTATAAAATATAAATATTTATTCCTTTTTTTTTTTACATTTCTCCCTTTTTTTTTTCTCATTTTCTATTTTAAATTTAGGCGCTCTTGTGGGCCTGCCTTTATTTTCTCAAACATATTAAATACTGGTTTATATATTCTATAAAAAGAAAAAGAATATTTAAGAAGAAAAGGTAGGTTATATGTGAGAGAAGAAGTGATAAAGGAGGACATAAAGATGGGGGGTATTCAATGTTTTAACGTTGTCTTCTTAACCTGTTTTGAAATCTCTTTTTCCCTTCAAAATACTCTCTCATGTTTTACTTGTTTTTTTTACGTCCATTTCACGAGGAGTGGAGTCTAATATTTTAGGCTATTTAGCTCCAATGGTTGTTAAAAAATAAGTTTGAAGGCTTTGTTATCTAACGAAGTGAAATAATATCTCGATAAAGAATGTTTTTAAAAAATGCTGAAAGAGAAATCTGAATCATTTGACGGACATTTAAAAGTCTTGATGTTTTTTAAACTTTGTCTTTTTGAATAGGGTTTATTTTTGTTTCCTTTGTATGTTATCATATGGGGGGAATGAATAGAATCTGAACGGTCAATGTAGTATGAAATATTCGTATTTGATATGAAATTGATTTTTCTAAAAAGAAAAGTTACCTGGTTGATCCTGCCAGTAGTCATATGCTTGTCTCAAAGATTAAGCCATGCATGTCTAAGTACAAGCCTAATTAAGGTGAAACCGCGAATGGCTCATTAAATCACACCTAATATACTGGATATTCTCAGTTACTTGGATAACTGCGGTAATTCTGGAGCTAATACATGCGAAAAAATCCCGAACTTACGTGAGGGATGCTTTTATTAGATCAAAACCAATTTAAAAACTTGGTGACTCTGAATAACATTTGCAGATCGCATGGCTTTACGCCGGCGACGTATCCTTCTAAGGTGTGCCCTATCAACTGTCGACTGTGGCATAGACGCCCACAGTGGTTTTGACGGGTAACGGGGAATCAGGGTTCGATTCCGGAGAGGGAGCCTGAGAAACGGCTACCACTTCTAAGGGAGGCAGCAGGCACGCAAATTACCCAATGGTGGTCGAAGACCGAGGTAGTGACGAAAAATAACGAAGCCGGACTCATCCGAGGCCCGGTTATCGGAATGAGTACACTTTAAATCCTTTAACGAGGAACAATTGGAGGGCAAGTCTGGTGCCAGCAGCCGCGGTAATTCCAGCTCCAATAGCGTATATTAAAGTTGTTGCGGTCAAAAAGCTCGTAGTTGGATTTCGGTGAGTAAGGAGGGGTTCATCTTGTTTGATGTAACTGCTGTCTTGTCTCGCGTTTTTCGACAGAGGTTTCGATGGTGCCTTTCAAAGGGTGTCTCGGGATACTGTCGGGTTTACTTTGAAAAAATTAGAGTGCTCAAAGCAGGCTTTTAAAAGCTTGAATATTAGTGCATGGAATAATGAAATAGGAAGTCGTTTCTATTTTGTTGGTTTTCGGAAATCGACTTAATGATTAATAGGGACAGTCGGGGGCATTAGTATTCAGACGACAGAGGTGAAATTCTTGGACCGTCTGAAGACTAACTACTGCGAAAGCATTTGCCAAGAATGTTTTCATTAATCAAGAACGAAAGTTAGAGGTTCGAAGGCGATCAGATACCGCCCTAGTTCTAACCATAAACGATGCCAGCTAGCGATCCGCAGTTGTTTATTTTTACGACTCTGCGGGAAGCTTCCGGGAAACCAAAGCTTTTGGGTTCCGGGGGAAGTATGGTTGCAAAGCTGAAACTTAAAGGAATTGACGGAAGGGCACCACCAGGAGTGGAGCCTGCGGCTTAATTTGACTCAACACGGGAAATCTCACCAGGCCCGGACACTGGAAGGATTGACAGATTGAGAGCTCTTTCTCGATTCGGTGGGTGGTGGTGCATGGCCGTTCTTAGTTGGTGGAGTGATTTGTCTGGTTAATTCCGATAACGAACGAGACTCTGTCCTGCTAAATAGAGTTAACGTCATTTTTTTTGCGTTAACTTTTCTTCTTAGAGGGACTGGTGGCGTCTAGCCACACGAGATTGAGCAATAACAGGTCTGTGATGCCCTTAGATGTTCTGGGCTGCACGCGCGCTACACTGAAGGGATCAGCGTGTTTTCCCTGGCCGAGAGGTTCGGGTAACCCGTTGAACCCCCTTCGTGGTAGGGATCGGGGCTTGCAATTATTCCCCGTGAACCAGGAATTCCCAGTAAGCGTAAGTCATAAGCGTTGATTGATTCCCTGCCCTTTGTACACACCGCCCGTCGCTACTACCGATTGAACGTTTTAGTGAGGTATTTGGATCGAACCTCTGGAGGGCAACCTCTCAGTGTTGTTCGAGAAGACTCCCAAACTTGAGCGTTTAGAGGAAGTAAAAGTCGTAACAAGGTTTCCGTAGGTGAACCTGCGGAAGGATCATTAACGAGTTTTCATTTTTATTAAATGAAAAATTCAAAAAACAGCAAGGTTCTTCATTGATTATTTTTTTT
>NC_052132.2:24812342-24829842 GCF_016086655.4 Lepeophtheirus salmonis
TTATTATTTTGTATCTACTACTGCCTTATTATGCCAAACTGCCAATAATAGCTATGATTGGTATAGCTAATAGCTATATCTTCAACCTCTAAACCTAGAATAATAATATCAACTGATTACATAATAATAATAATAATATCAACTGATTAAATAATAATAACTGCTTTAGTATGCCAAACTGCCAATAGAAATGCCTCATAATAGCTATGATTGGTATAGCTAATAGCTATATCTTCAACTACTAAAACAGTAATAATAATAATATCAATGATTACATAATAATAATAATAATATCAACTGATTACATAATAATAACATTTCCGAAATCTTAGGAAGAAAGTGTTCTGATGTGGTAATCGAGAAGACGTGGAGGACTATTCTGATATAGTGGTTTTTAAAAGAAGGTACTACTTCGGTGATGATCGATAGGAACATTCGTTCTGGAGAAGGATTTTTCTCTCACTTAGTTTCAGATCTTATCCCAATCATAAGTTCGCCATTTCTATGAGTCACAATTAAAGATATATTAAATGATAGTGAAATTGACGTGAAAGTGGTTTCTCAAATGAAGTCCATCCTTCCGAAGAAATAAGAAATGCAGGATTCATGAAATCTTTTACTTTTTTTGCTTAACTATTACAAAATGAATATTCAAAAGCATCCAACGAATTCTCCATCTCAAGGAATCTTCATCTAGTTACCATTATAATGTTTTATTTAGTTAAAAGAAAAATGTACTTTTAGTTTTATAATTCTATATAATTTCATTGTATCTACATTTGGTTCCCACACACTAATCCATAAAGGCACAGCAATATCTCTCCAATTTGTACCTTTTCCTATTATATAACTCTAGTACCATAAGATTCTGGCCCTTTAAGAATATTAGATGTTTTTGTGACTACTTATTACCTTCTGATAGCTTTATTTCTCTCAAAATACGGCGTTGAAGTCTCCCAAACTATTATATATATTATTGATAATATAATTCAACAAAAAATATTTAATAAATATAGATATTTGAACATTTTAAATCAAATTCTATTTCAATTCAGTGTTTATGTCTATAAATTTTGTATTGATTCATATATTTAAACTTAGATGAATTTCTTTTAGTAAATGAAATAGGAAGAGAATGCGTGCTAGAAAAGGTATGGTCTGGGGTATTCCGTATTCTTATTTTTTTTTTTTATTTGTAGTGAATTTTTTCAATATTAATAAAAATATTGTACAATAACAATTAGACAAGCAAGGTCAATATTCTAAATGAAATAAATCATCATTATAATTATTAATCCTTTTTTACTCTTTAGTTATTATTTTTATATCTTTTTGAATATTATCATTTACTTAAGAAAACATGTAAAATATTATAATTGGGTAAAATATTCTTTTTAATTTTTTTTGAAGAAGATATTTAATAACAAAACGTGGACACTAAGAAAAGTAAGCACTATACTGTTTTAGTTTTTAGACTTAGTTGTCTTGTAACTACCACAGTATTCTATAGTAGTCAATATATATAATTATAATAACTGAATAGTAAATTAATCAATTATATTATAAGGCTAAATAATTAATACAAAATATAAATATAAACTTAAATCAATGAATCCCATAAATAAATACAATATTTACAATTGATAAATAATAAAATAATTTGAATAGTTTATGTCATATTAATATGTTTTACAATTGTCAGGGAACATAATATATTATTAAGTGCCAATAAATACTAAAATAATCGTTCTTGTTTACATATCCTATTTTATTTATTAAATATTAATATTTGAATATAATGACTAAGTCATTTAATAATTCAGAAAATGACTTTCAAGCTTAATCCAATGGAAGACATGCAATTGAAGGATGATCAGTCTCTTTGTTCCTCGCTATATATTTCATTCCAGTATTACTCCTCAGTTATTATATAAATATTCAACGATTCCATAGCAGAGGGTCTGACAAAAGAGTATTTGAACCAATGTATGATATTGTAACTTTAATTTCTTCCAGATTTATTGGCAATCGCTTCATTTTGCGTTTCGTTATTATTGATAATTCAATTTAATGTATGACGTGAGTAAAAATAACTATGCATAATCCCAACTGGGGAAATTATAATCCAATATGATGACGTTATAAAAAGTGAATCAATCATCTGCTTATCCATTGCTGACGTTGAAAATAACTTCCCTTCAAACTAGCAGACAAAATATTTTAATCTACCACTGCCTTACTATGCCAAACTGCCAATAAAAATACCTCGTAATAGCTATGGGTGCTAATAGCTACATCTTAAATCACCAAACCTAAGATAATAATCAGTATTACATAATAATTAATTAATGTTCCTTAACATACATACGTATTTTTTCTCATTTTTCATGTTCCCTTACCTACTTTAGTGTATTTAGTGTTATTAAGTGCTTAGTGTTTTGTTTTTTTTTTCTTCTGGAGTCTGACATTTGGGAAAAACTTATACAACGGAACACCGTTAGCTCCTTAGCTTTCTCAGCACCCTTCACCATATGACTTTTCTTCGTTTATAGACATTATGGCACGTTGGAATCACTACCAAGATTTGGAGGATCTTTTAAAGCTTGCTATGAAACAGGAGGACTGGAATGAAGTCCTTGCAAGCTTAAATGAAAATCTCAATGGCATTGGGCTCCATCTTGGAGACATGTATATTTCTGAGGGTTCCTCTCAAGAATTCGTCTCAAATGTGAGACCTGTCAAATTCCCATCACTAATAAAGTTGGGCCTTCCCCTCTGTTGTTCTTGAATCCCTTCCTGCTGTCAAGCAGGCCACACTCCTAACCCAACCAGCCGCAAAACCTGAGGCTGAAACAGTCTCCCGAGCGTTTCAAACCACAATATCCTCTTCAAAGCCAACATCGGACTTGAAGTGTGAAGTTAAGCCACTATCGATTGGGTCCGAGCACCCAGTGGACTTAATTAAAGCCTCATAAGGATTTTGGAAATTCCAATCTCCCTTCTCCACGTTTTTATTCAATGTTTTATTGTTTGTTAATTGGCTATGACGTATATGTCTTGATGAATAATTATATAATTGATTAATATAACTTATTTAACTACAGAATATATTTACACTCATATTAATAGTTATGTAGCAAAAATTGTAATTAATTGGAATGATAAGAGTTACTATTATTATGATTAATAAAAATAGAAAGACTACATTGGAATGAACTGCAGATATGGTAAGTGCTAGATAGTGATATATGATACATTCATAATTGAGGAAGTCTAATAAAAAAAAAAATGGAATGGAAATGCCACTTTGAAAATATAGACGATTATTCAGACTTTTTTAAGTTTTGTCATACCTATATATTTTCATTAATTATTTCCAGTATTAGTTACTTACATAATAATTCATTATTTTTGAAGAAGGAATAAAGTGTTGAAAATGGTCATTGAGAAGGCTGTGACGGACTCATATCATCCTGAGGTCTGATATAGTAGGATTTTTCTCTCACTACTTGATCTTTTCTTGTAATTATCTCATTTTCCTCTACTTTATTTGCATTTTTTTAACTGCATATCTATATCATTAAATCAAGCAACTATGAAAGCCATCCCTCCATCATCAAGATCCTACTTCATTCCTTGATATAACTAATGGGTTCTGTATAAATTCAATGGGATATTCTTAAGAATAAATAATTAGTGGAAGCCTAAGAGGAATTAATCTTCAGTCTTATTATTATCATATATTTTTTCTAAACTATAATTGAAAATAAAAGAATGACATGATTATATATTTAAGTAATTAATAAAACACTATTAAGTACAAACACCTATTTTTTGTCATTTTTCTCATGTTAGAAGTTTCTAAAAAAATGACATTCAAGAGTTGAGACCATTTAATAATAATTCATCCCAAATTAGTAGCCAAAAGACAAAATGAAAATTTATGAATATGAAGTCGATACTAGTCTTCCACGATTGATTTCTTTTATAAAAATGTATCTCTTCGAACTTGATAAGGACTATTTTGAATAATTTAACGATCATATCACAATACTATCGACTTGTCTTCTAAATCAAAACTTAAGCTATTTTTTTTCAATTTGGCCATATCTTAATTATTCTCCACGTTATAGAAAAATAAGAGCTATTATTACATGAAACTAATAAAAAATTTAAAAATTATATAACATAAATACTATGTTTTACCAAGCAATCAATGATAAATCAAGGCTTAAAGAAAGTTATGGGGTACCCATTTCAAGGAATTCTCATATTGATAAGATAAAGTCTGCCTTTTTGCTTTGCTTTTGTACTAGAAAAAGTATGGTGGCAGTATTAATTATTTTTTTTTTTTTTTTTTTTTTTTTTGCAAGATCTTCCATTCTTTGAATATTGTCTTAATAAATGTCATAAAAAAAATTAGCTAATAAATAAATTATAACTGTATGTAAGTGTACCACGTTGTTAGTTTTATTATATCGCACCACCTTTCCTTTGAATAGAAAGAGAAAAAAAAAAAAAAATAAGTTGGTAGTTAGCCAATTCTTCCCGACTAAGAAACTATTATCCAATAATATTTTTGTAAAATATCTAAATCAACTAATCAACATTCAGAATGCTGATGAGAGGAAAAGAAAAGGAGTCATCGACAGCTGACAGGGAAATACGATGTAAATTTTTGTGTTAGTAATTCATGTTACAAAGTGATGCAAGCCGTATGTATTTTAAATCACTAAACCCTATAAAGTAGGCAGATTTTGTTGATTATAACATCTAAAGTCCATACAATTAAGGAAGATTCTTGATAATAGTATATGTTATTGTCAGTATTGCATTTCATTTCATAATTAATAATGAATTCTAATACACGTGTTTTTGGAGCATGATAACTAGGAATTATATCTGATTTACCTCAGTGTGTATCATGGCTTCTACTTATCTGGGATCATTAGGACTTAGATACTAACGTAAGTATTTCTTCATACAGAAATTATATGATTAGTGATTACTTTTTAATTTATTGAATTAATAGCTTAGAAAACTTTTAATTATATAGGTAAAAGTTATAGTCCCTCTGGTAATGCGTAAGGGCATCAAGGCATTGACAAGGCTTTCTTTTTAAAGTACTAAATACTCTTCCGCTTATGGACTCCGGGATCCCTTGTGTACTATTGATTTGCTCATTTACAGCTGACCTTGGGCACTGATATTGTATTCAAAGCTTTCTATAGATGCGGATAGGCCTCCCATACTTCCACTGAAAGAGGACACGCTGAAGGCTCATCTGTTCTCCATTTATTTTGAATTTTGCTGAACCAACACACAGACGTCACTATTATAAATAACAGTACTGCTCTTCTTTGTGTTTTTTTGTATTATTTTGGAAAGAAACCTGTCTGTTTTTATTTGCTTACATCCTTCTATGTACCCTTGTTGACTACCTCCATCTTTCCAAAGGCTCTAAGGCATTCATAAAGGCCTCTTTTTCAAAGAAATACTACTATTAATACTACTCATTGTATGTGTCTAAATCTAAAGATATTGTATCAAGCAAATGTGCATTTTATTTCTGTATTCAGGTTGAATAAATTATTGAAATAAATCTTCTACATTATAGATGTTGTTTTATTGAAGTCTTATATTTGGTCAAAGAACATTGACTGTATTATAAAATAGTAAGTAGAACTCTCAGAAGAAGATGTTGCTATTATAATAATGGCTTTTGCCCTTAAATGTAATGTACTATAGTATATAAACTGTGAATTATATACTCTATTTATAATTTAAATTTCAAATGGAATGTCTTGTTACAAGAAATATGAAATCAAGTTGAAGAAGTTTTTAGTAAGTAACTATTACCTTGTATTTCATATTAAAATTGTATTTATGCTTTGAATTACTACGTAGGTTATAGAATATGGATGAAGCTGGAGTTTGACGACGTTTATTTTATTATTTGTATTGCATTCAATTATCGTTCTTACACTTTTTAATAATTAAATAAATTTCTGAATTATTATACAATTCACTCATGTTGTTAATATGTATGTGTTGTTGTCCTATGTATAAAAAGGTAGTCATTGCTATTACGATATATAATACATTAAGACACGTCTAATTAAATATATTGATGTTTTAATTACATATTGTTGATGTTTTAATTATATTTTGGTGAAAACAACAATATTTGTTTCATTTCATCATCATACACACTGTAGTGGTCACTGGAATCATAGATAAATAGGCCTATATAACTTGGAACGAGTTATTTTCTCAAGTATGTTTATTGTTGTTTTTAAAAGATTTTATACATATACATACAAATTATATAATTAATATTGTATCACGCCACCTTTAATATGAAAATAAACAGATAAAAGGCCCAAAATAAGTTGGTAGTAAGCTGATTTTTCCTGACTAAGAAACTATTATCCAATAATAGTTTGAACAATATCTAAATCAACTAATCAACATTCAGAACCCTGATTATAGGAAAAGAAAAGGAGTCATCGACAGCTGACATGGGAAATATGATGTTTTGTGTTAATAATTCATGTTACAACGTCATGCAAGCCATATGTATTTTAAATCACTAAACCGTATGAAGTAGGTAGATTTTGTTGATTATAACACCTAAAGTCCATATAATTAAGGAAGATTGTTGATAATAATATATGTTATTGTTAGTATTGCATTTCATCATAATAATTAATAAATAATTCTAATAAACGTGTTTTGGGAGCATGATAACTAGGAGTTATATCTGATTTACCTCAGTGTGCATCATGCCTTCTACTTATCTGGGATCATTAGGACTTAGATACTAACGTAAGTATTTCTTCATACAGAAATTATATGATTAGTGATTACTTTTTAATTTATTGAATTAATAGCTTAGAAATTTTTAATTATATAGGTAAAAGTTATCGTCCCTCTGCTAATGTGTGAGAGCATCAAGGAATTGACAAAGCTTTCTTTTTAAAAGGAGTACTAAATACTCTTCCGCCTATGGACTCTGGGATCCCTTGTGTACTATTGATTTGCTCATTTACAGCTGACCTTGATTACTGATATTGTATTCAAAGCTTTCCATAGATGCGGATAGGCCTCCCATACTTCCACTGAAAGAGGACACGCTGGAGGCTCATCTGTTCTCCATTTATTTTGAATTTTGCTGAACCAACACACACAGACGTCACTATTATAAATAACAGTACTGCTCTTCTTTGTGTTTTTTTATTATTTTGGAAAGAAACCTGTCTGTTTTTACTTGCTTACATCCTTCTATGTACCCTTGTTGACTACCTCCATCTTTCCAAAGGCTCTAAGGCATTCATAAAGGCCTCTTTTTCAAAGAAATATTACTATTAATACTACTCATTGTATGTGTCTAAATCCAAAGATATTGTATCAAGCAAATGTGCATTTTATTTCTGTATTCAGGTTGAATAAATTATTGAAATAAATCTTCTACATTATAGATGTTGTTCTTGAAGTCTTATATTTGTTCTAAGAACATTGACTGTATTATAAAAACAGTAATTAGAACTCTCAGAGAGAAGATGTTGCTATTATAATAATGGTTTTGCCCTTAAATGTAATGTACTATATATACTGTGAATTATATACTCTATTTATAATTTAAATTTCAAATGGAATGTCTTGTTACAAGAAATATGAAATCAAGTTGAAATCAAGTTGAAAGTTTTTAGTAAGTAACTATTACCTTGTATTTTATATTAATATTGTATTTATGCGATGAATTACTACGTAGGTTATAGAATTTGGATGAAGCTGGAGTTTGATGACGTTTATTTTATTATTTGTATTGCATTCAATTATAGTTCTTATACTTTTTAATAATTAAATATATTTCTAAATTATAATATAATTCACTTTTGTGTACCCTCACACATTTTGTTTCTTCCCTTCTTGTTAATATGTATTGTACGTTGTTGTCCTATGTATAATAAGGTAGTCATTGCTATTATGATATATAATACATTAAGACACGTCTAATTCACGAGTATAATTAAATATATTAATGTTTTAATTACATATTGTTGGACGATATTTCATGTGAAAACAACAATATTTGTTTCATTTCATCATTATTACACTGTAGTGGTCACTGGAATCATAAATGAATAGGCCTATATAAATTGGAACAAGTATATTTTCTCAAGTATGTTTATTGTTGTTTTTAAAAGATTTTATACATATACATACAAATTATATAATTAATATTGTATCACGCCACCTTTATTACGAAAATAAACAGATAAAAGGCCCAAAATAAGTTGGTAGTAAGCTGATTTTTACTGACTAAGAAACTATTATCCAATAATAGTTTGAACAATATCTAAATCAACTAATCAACATTCAGAACCCTGATTATAGGAAAAGAAAAGGAGTCATCGACAGCTGACATGGAAATACGATGTAAATTTTTGTGTTAGTAATTCATGTTACAACGTCATGCAAGCCATATGTATTTTAAATCACTAAACCTTATAAAGTAGGTAGGTTTTGTAGATTATAATATCTAAAGTCCATAAAATTAATGAGGATTAGTATAGTATTTCATAATTGATAAATAATATATTGAATGGAGTAGTATAGTATATTTTGGTTTATAAAGGCTTTTAATGAAGTGTCATCAAAATATTTATTGTAAATAGGTTAATTGCAGTAAAAATATTAATTAATGAGCCCAAAATGTCGTCTATCATTAGTTATTATCTAATTTATGACGTCAGTAAATAGACTATTCCTAATATTTTAGGTAACAGGCTAATACATTTATGATTGGATAGTACTACTCCCAACTGTGGAAATAATTAGAATTATATTCAAATATGATGACGTAATATAAAGTAGATCAATCATCTGCTTTCCTTTAGCTGACGTTGATATCTATTTCTCAAGCTAAATTAAAGATTTTAATGTACTTCTGCCTTACTATGCCAAACTACCAAATGAGTATTTATTTATCTAGCTATTGTTTATTATTCTTCAACCTATTTACTTCATCCAGGATTCCTTGTGGAATATTAATTTACTCATTACATTTGATACGGGGCACTGATCATGTATTCAAAGCTATTTATCGGTGAGGATATGCTTCCCCTACTTCAACTGAAAGAGGATACGTTTCAAATCCATCCGTTCTCCCTTTATATTAAATGTCCCGAAACCACACACTGAAGTCATTTCTGGGAACATTCTTACATGAAGATTTTAGGAAGAAAGTGTTGAAGATGGTCATGGACAAGACGTTTGGTTACAGACTCACTCTGAAATAGCTTTTTTAAAAAGAGGTATTGATGATCGACTGGAGAAGGATTTTATCTTACATATTCGACCGGTATTGATCATTTATTATATTATTGATTTATTATCATTCATTTTTTTATTCCTTACATAGTTGTAGGTGTACCATGTTAATGAAAAAACCATGAATGTAGTTATTATCCTGTCTTATGCCAATCATAAGTTTAAAGTTCGACATCTCTCTATGAATCACAAGAGCAAGGCTTCCTGTTAACTGACTATCTTTATTTTTAACTCAAGCAACGTTGGAGCCATCCCTGCAGTGAATACACTCATCAAGATTCTATATCATTCCTTCCTTGATGCCTATCATTATTAGAGACATTTCTCTTCATTTATTTATGATGCCTAATACGTCTTTCTGTCCACTTTGTGTATTTTTGTTTCTTCTGAAGATTAAGGTATTGTTTCAAGTTCTGTTTTAATATAGAATTATATATATTAATGCTTAAGATATAATTATATACCTACTTACTATTTGGAAAATGTAATATGAAAATGTTTTTTTTTATATATAACAAGACATTTTGTTTGGATAGCAGATACAGAGTAAACATTATAAATGTCTGTATCAATCTTTCTTTATAAAAGAAAAAGCCCAAAATTATTTCAAATTATGAGCCCATTCTTGCATTGTTCCCTATAAGCTTATAATTTATTTAGTACAGTGATATGTTAACAAGATTTTTCCAATTCTTTGTCAAAAATCAAGAACTGATATTTTTATAAATATATATTGGTCATTATACTAAAAAGAACTAAAAGGAAGTAGATTTGACTCAAATTTAATACGTGACCTATTTGGTAATAGGCCTACTCAGAAAGGAAACATTGGATTCTTAACTCAATCCAACTATGAGTTCTGAGGTCTTTAAGTTAAAAAATTAATCAAATCAGTGATATATTTTGTAAGCCAAAGTAATGTATGAATAAAAAGTGATGGAGAAGCTAAAAAAAAACTATAACTTATGTATAAGACTTGAAATGAGCTAGAAATAAATTCGGATATTGAAAGTGTTTGATTTATAAATGAAGACTTGAAACTAACCACCAAAGACTTAGGACTCTTTTTGGACTTGGAACTTTCTCCTAACTACATGAGAATAATCTACAAAAATATTTATATATGATATCTAAACACAATCAATCAAGTGGATTAAAGGTCTGTCAAAGAAATATAAATTTATGAAAGGTAAATAATTATTAAGAAGGGAAAGAAAGGTCTATTTGGAAAGGGTCTTGTAAATAGTAGTTGGAGTAAATTCAAACTCATGAGATATGAATATTCCATTTATCAATATTTTTAATAAATATCATATTATTAATTAATATACAATGACATTTATTTTTATGTTTTATTTCAGATATGCTTTAATATTGGCTGATTTGTTTATCGAATTTTGAAGATTTCCTTTGGAAATAGTGTTATATGAATGCTATTATAAATTGAATTCCCTCTAAGTAATCAGGGAGAACGTACTGATCAAACTATGTACCAAATTGTGAAGCATACTTATATTATCATGCCTATGGGTATGGCTTTAATATCTTATTTAAATATGAAATGACATTTATTTATATATTGTATTTCAGATTCATCACAACTCATAGGAGACTTATTAAGATATATTTTGAGATAGTTTGAACAGTCCATAATGAATTGAATCAACATGAAATTATTGATCGGAGATTGAAGCTGTGATCAAAGTCAATATTCACTTATTTAATGAAATTTATGATGGTAAGTATTTAAACAATTATAAATAAAATATACAAAATGTTATAATTTTTATTGAAACACATATATCACCTGTGCTATTTGTTGTAAAAATAACTTAATTCAATATTTATTAAAATATATATATTATTTCTATAATATTCATGTGTCATTTTGCCATACGAACCTTTAATAATGGACCATGTATTTTTGTTTTTCACACGTGATTGTAGCAGATGGGCAATATTCTATCTCTCCTCCAAAACATTCTTCAATGGCACTGTCATGGTTACCATCTTGATTTTCGGTTTCTTATTTTTTAACATGGCCATTCAACACTGGATTTTCCTCATTGAGCATGAAGATGTAGCTGATTATTTGTCAGCCAATGAAAATAAAGTATATGAAAAGGAATTATTAATAGCCAATGAAAATAAAGTATATTAAAAGGAATTTAATAATAGCCAATGAAAATATTTCTTTCTTTTTTTTTTTCTCTCCCACGTGTTTCTTTTTCTACTTTTATATTGGTTATTATTAGTTAAATTTTTTTTGTGTGCATATTTAATATTAATTTGAAATATTAGAATGAAAAGGTTTATATTTAAAAACGATCTGTTATAAAATAATATTCAATTTTTTTAAGGTATCTCTAAATAAATTCCACATTTATTAGAATAAATATGATCATATTTTTAATTTGAACATAGTTTCCCTCCTGATAGTAGAAGTATAATGGGAGTTATTCATTCTCAGAAAACAAACCCATAATCTCCCACTTAATTTAATAAAACCTTTTCATCTAAATAAATCGTCTTTAAAAACATCTTAATTACTGAGTTTGAAAGTCTTCGTCGAAATTTGAAAATAAAGAGTTCATTTTATTATTCTTACCCCGAATTAGCCTTGACCTAGAAGATAATATTTTAATTTTTATATTATCTATTTGTATTATAAATCTATTTTAAATTGTTTTGATATAACGAAATTGACTTGCTTAAAATTATGTATGTATAACAACTCGGACATACTACAAGGTTATTCTTGTTTAGCTATTTAATTATTAAATTTAACGTGACATTATTATTTATTGTAAATAATTAAATTGTGGTTGCAGATTAGTGAAAGTTTATTTTATCTTGTTTAATTTACATAAATATTAAATAATTTGTATTTACTTTGTAATCATTAGTTGTGACATCTCACTTATAAGTGATTTGTAACTTTTGGTCTAGAATAAGTTCTTTCGTCTTGTACAAATTGGTTTAGAGACACATTTCAGTAATAATAATTACCTTAAATCAACAACTTTTAGAAGTAGTTTTATTCATTTAAAGTAACTTTGCATTATGTAACCATATGACAGAAAATTTAGAATTTGCAGTAATTCTGGAAATTTCAAAACTGTATTACTTTGTATGGGACGATTTAAAACCATTGGGATCAATGGTATTTTTTTGTGTATCACTTCTTTTACGTGGTGATTGACTCACTTTCATATGTTCTATGAGGTATAGTAATATTTCCATACATATGCAAGTTATTTTGGTTTTTTGTACTATATCTTTTTGTTTTGTTGTTGTTATTTTTTGGATAATATTGTTGATATAAATTAATTCTCTTAATATATTATAATGATCTTAATTTAATTTAAATTATTGTTTTGATTATTTATTAAATAAAAGGATTTGAAAGAAATAAATTTGATGAAGATATTAAAATATTAATTTTTTATATATATATATAATAATTTTTGTACATTAATTAATTAATATTAGATTATTAAGTATTTAATAAATAGTATTATTATAGTTTTTTCTATAAAATATAAATATTTATTCCTTTTTTTCATACATTTCTCCCTTTTTTTTTCTCATTTTCTATTTTAAATTTAGGCGCGCTCTTGTGGGCCTGCCTTTATTTTCTCAAACATATTAAATACTGGTTTATATATTCTATAAAAAGAAAAAGAATATTTAAGAAGAAAAGGTAGGTTATATGTGAGAGAAGAAGTGATAAAGGAGGACATAAAGATGGGGGGTATTCAATGTTTTAACGTTGTCTTCTTAACCTGTTTTGAAATCTCTTTTTCCCTTCAAAATACTCTCTCATGTTTTACTTGTTTTTTTTACGTCCATTTCACGAGGAGTGGAGTCTAATATTTTAGGCTATTTAGCTCCAATGGTTGTTAAAAAATAAGTTTGAAGGCTTTGTTATCTAACGAAGTGAAATAATATCTCGATAAAGAATGTTTTTAAAAAATGCTGAAAGAGAAATCTGAATCATTTGACGGACATTTAAAAGTCTTGATGTTTTTTAAACTTTGTCTTTTTGAATAGGGTTTATTTTTGTTTCCTTTGTATGTTATCATATGGGGGGAATGAATAGAATCTGAACGGTCAATGTAGTATGAAATATTCGTATTTGATATGAAATTGATTTTTCTAAAAAGAAAAGTTACCTGGTTGATCCTGCCAGTAGTCATATGCTTGTCTCAAAGATTAAGCCATGCATGTCTAAGTACAAGCCTAATTAAGGTGAAACCGCGAATGGCTCATTAAATCACACCTAATATACTGGATATTCTCAGTTACTTGGATAACTGCGGTAATTCTGGAGCTAATACATGCGAAAAAATCCCGAACTTACGTGAGGGATGCTTTTATTAGATCAAAACCTTAAAAACTTGGTGACTCTGAATAACATTTGCAGATCGCATGGCTTTACGCCGGCGACGTATCCTTCTAAGGTGTGCCCTATCAACTGTCGACTGTGGCATAGACGCCCACAGTGGTTTTGACGGGTAACGGGGAATCAGGGTTCGATTCCGGAGAGGGAGCCTGAGAAACGGCTACCACTTCTAAGGGAGGCAGCAGGCACGCAAATTACCCAATGGTCGAAGACCGAGGTAGTGACGAAAAATAACGAAGCCGGACTCATCCGAGGCCCGGTTATCGGAATGAGTACACTTTAAATCCTTTAACGAGGAACAATTGGAGGGCAAGTCTGGTGCCAGCAGCCGCGGTAATTCCAGCTCCAATAGCGTATATTAAAGTTGTTGCGGTCAAAAAGCTCGTAGTTGGATTTCGGTGAGTAAGGAGGGGTTCATCTTGTTTGATGTAACTGCTGTCTTGTCTCGCGTTTTTCGACAGAGGTTTCGATGGTGCCTTTCAAAGGGTGTCTCTCGGGATACTGTCGGGTTTACTTTGAAAAAATTAGAGTGCTCAAAGCAGGCTTTTAAAAGCTTGAATATTAGTGCATGGAATAATGAAATAGGAAGTCGTTTCTATTTTGTTGGTTTTCGGAAATCGACTTAATGATTAATAGGGACAGTCGGGGGCATTAGTATTCAGACGACAGAGGTGAAATTCTTGGACCGTCTGAAGACTAACTACTGCGAAAGCATTTGCCAAGAATGTTTTCATTAATCAAGAACGAAAGTTAGAGGTTCGAAGGCGATCAGATACCGCCCTAGTTCTAACCATAAACGATGCCAGCTAGCGATCCGCAGTTGTTTATTTTTACGACTCTGCGGGAAGCTTCCGGGAAACCAAAGCTTTTGGGTTCCGGGGGAAGTATGGTTGCAAAGCTGAAACTTAAAGGAATTGACGGAAGGGCACCACCAGGAGTGGAGCCTGCGGCTTAATTTGACTCAACACGGGAAATCTCACCAGGCCCGGACACTGGAAGGATTGACAGATTGAGAGCTCTTTCTCGATTCGGTGGGTGGTGGTGCATGGCCGTTCTTAGTTGGTGGAGTGATTTGTCTGGTTAATTCCGATAACGAACGAGACTCTGTCCTGCTAAATAGAGTTAACGTCATTTTTTTTGCGTTAACTTTTCTTCTTAGAGGGACTGGTGGCGTCTAGCCACACGAGATTGAGCAATAACAGGTCTGTGATGCCCTTAGATGTTCTGGGCTGCACGCGCGCTACACTGAAGGGATCAGCGTGTTTTCCCTGGCCGAGAGGTTCGGGTAACCCGTTGAACCCCCTTCGTGGTAGGGATCGGGGCTTGCAATTATTCCCCGTGAACCAGGAATTCCCAGTAAGCGTAAGTCATAAGCTTACGTTGATTACGTCCCTGCCCTTTGTACACACCGCCCGTCGCTACTACCGATTGAACGTTTTAGTGAGGTATTTGGATCGAACCTCTGGAGGGCAACCTCTCAGTGTTGCTCGAGAAGACTCCCAAACTTGAGCGTTTAGAGGAAGTAAAAGTCGTAACAAGGTTTCCGTAGGTGAACCTGCGGAAGGATCATTAACGAGTTTTCATTTTTATTAAATGAAAAATTCAAAAAACAGCAAGGTTCTTCATTGATTATTTTTTTTCAATGAAAAACTAAGCAATCTAGCCTTCAATGATCTGAGTGTCATTGTTAAATCGGCAAAAAAAATTCGAATGATTAATAGTGTTGAGGTGCAGTGTTGAAATTTACTGCATAAGTAGGATTCGCCTCATCTTGCTCCCTGAATTTTTCGAATTTCAGTTCTAATAAGTTTTTGTTTTTTTGCTTCGTTTTTTCTTTTTCTTTTAAATTGAAATAAATGAAGTATAACCGTCATATTTCTTATTTACTTCTTATTTTTTATATTATTAATTTTAATATGAAAATGAACGAAGAAAAACAAACCATATGAAACACAACGCTATGCAGTGGATCACTTGGCTCGGGGGTCGATGAAGATCGCAGCTAGCTGCGAGTCGGAATGTGAACTGCAGGACACATGAACATCGACATATTGAACGCATATTGCAGATTGTGACTCTGTTACAATCTATACCTGGCTCAGGGTCGGTTTCAAAGACATCTTCTTTGATTTGATTTTACTTAGATTATTATGATCTTTTGAAATTTCAAATTCAAATGAAGGATTGAGCTTTTCCTGGGGATAAATGTTTTCCCAGTGGCTTTAAAATAATGTTTTTTTGATCCGTAATGGCATTCCCAAAAATACTTATACTTTTTTCCATTGCGCTAAAAAGATCCAAGTATTTGAAGGAGGTTGTAACTTAACTCTTGATTGAATTTTTTTCATTCATTCAACTCGTAATTTTGCAACTGAAGATGTATTGTACTTTAAAAAAAAAATAGTTATATGATTCGTCTCATATTTTTTTATTTATTGCGCATGTATAAAATTGAAATAACTTAAGAAAAAAGGAGCAATTAGGAGGATCAACTTAATTGTTATACTTCTCTTTAACTTTTTCAATTTTTTCATCCAATAAAAAAAAATTTTGAGTTCGAATTCATTTTATTTTTTAAAAAAAGATAAATCGATACTTATTCTTCAGAGGCTGACTGAATATTTTACGAGTGAAAAAAATATATAAAGTGTTAATTTGACTTTTACAACTTCAATCTTCAATACAAATATTTTCTTTATTAGAAAAGAAGTGTATTTTTGGTTTAAAGAATGTTTCATTTTACTTATTGAAAAATAGAATTTGAACGAGGTGTTGATTTCGTATACTTAGAGGAATCAAGTGCTCCCCCAATTTTACTTTCGACCTGAGATTAGGTAAGACTACCCGCCGAATTTAAGCATATTAATAAGCGGAGGAAAAGAAAACAACTGTGATACCCTTAGTAATGGCGAATGAACAGGGTGAAGCCCATCACTGAACCGCCTGCCATCTCGGTAGTGTGGAATGTAGTGTTCGGGATTGTCTTATCATATTTTAGAACTTGTCCAAGTACACCTTGACTGGGGCCGCATCTCATAGAGGGTGATAGGCCCGTACGACAGTTTGCTTTAGTATGCTGACTTTTCCCTAGAGTCGAGTTGCTTGAAAGTGCAGCTCAAAGTGTGAGGTAAGCTCCTCATAAGGCTAAATATTACCCCGAGACCGATAGCAAACAAGTACCGTGAGGGAAAGTTGAAAAGAACTTTGAAGAGAGAGTTCAAGAGTACGTGAAACTGTTTAGTGGTAAACGGAGGAGTACCTCGAAGTTAGATGTTCCTAAGATTCATACTTATGATCTGGATTCGTTGAGGAGTTTTAATGATCTTTAACCGGACATTGCTTTTTAATCGTTTTCTGGTGGATAGGTTGCACTTCTTGGGTTCATTTTACGCCGTTAGCCATTCCTTATGGACTGATTTGACCATGGGTGAAGTTTAGGGTAACTCTTCGGATTTGCCTTAAGCCCTGTGACTCAAGCTTTGTAGGGGATGGTGTAAACGAAAGATAGATCTCTTAAGCTCGTTATAACGAGTGATTATTTATTATCACGGCTTAAGATCTTTTGAACGGCGAGTAGGTCGGTGGCTCCTCCGACCCGTCTTGAAACACGGACCAAGGAGTCTAACATGTATGCGAGTCATTGGGTGTAACTAAACCTAAAGGCGTAGTGAAAGCAAATGCAGGGATGATCCTTTGTTTAAAACCGGAGGCGCAATCCCGACTCTTTGCACTGACCTCGTTTCATGCAGAGAAGTAAGA